>NC_052959.1:35605641-35745979 GCF_013358895.1 Oreochromis aureus | reverse complement strand
GAGAGCATCATCATCTGATGTGATGAGTTCAAAGAGAATAAATGGAATAAGCATGAGATGGTCTTCCTGGTTGGACTTTTTAGCTTCATGTGAGAGATTTTTACCTTAAAAGAGATAAACCTCTGTTACTCTGTTTATTTTGCTTCTGCTGCATTTTTGCATGTCCTCATCCACTAAATATAAAATAGTGTAAATGAGCAGCTTTTGGATGTTTGACAGTTTTTATTGTGTCTGAACGTTCCTACAGTTGGTTTGTGGTTGATGTGGATTTTGCTGCTCATGTGAATCCTCCACAGTGTTTTCATTAGCAGCTGTAACCACAGTGACTCTGATAAAACAGGAATTAGCAGAATCCATCTGATATGAAGCTGTGCTTTGAATACCACTTCCCTCCTCTTTGAAGAGTAGTCAGATATCTGTGTTCAGGTTTTTGTACAGCCTCTTCTACACTTTGTATCACTGTGTTTGTAGAGCACAGTAGTAGAGAGCTGTGTCTGCCAGGGTTAGGGCTGTTATGGTCAGAGTAGTTGATGTAGAAGATGTTTCTGATCTATATCTTCTATCAGGAATATAATTATAACTACTCACTGAACCTGCCCCTTTCCAGAGTATAAACTGAGGAGCCTGAAGTTCAGAATGATGTCTGTACCAGTGAAGATAAGCACCACCTGCATATGTCTGATATTTACATGTGAGTGTGACAGATTTTCCTTCTGTTTCAGTGACTTCAGTTTGTTGAGGAGTGATTGAGTCTCCAGCTGTGAGTCCTGGAAAAAGAAAGAAGAAAAGTAGTGAAATGCAGTCTGTATATCTGCTTAATGCAGCAGCTTCAACTAAACTTTAATCCCTGTTCTTAAACTCACCTATAATGTGAGATAGAAGCAAAAAGAGGTGCAGCAACATGTCTTTGGAGTTATTAAAGCCAGACAGACAGCACATGAACAATGTTCTTCCACTGCAGCACAATGACCAACAAATAATGTCATTGGATGAGCTCAACTTCAGTGGGTGGGGCCAGTTTAATAGCTCAGCCAATCCAATAGTTTTGTGCTTCCACAGCAGCTCTGTCTCTGTCTCTGATCTTTACTGCTTCATTTCTCTGTTGTCTTTGTCATCAGTCCAATGACACAAGAATCAGAGGTTTAACAGTGTGTGGCTCCCTCTAGTGGATGTTGTGGAGTATTCTGTTGTCTTTGCTCCAAAGGTTTTTTTGTACAGAGTTTTTGGTGTTTCCTGTCACTGTGGGCTGCAGAGCACAGTAGTACACAGCAGAGTCAGACAGCTGAAGCTTCTGGATCTTCAGAGGAACTGATCTGATGCTGGAATCCAGTGTGGATGAAAATCTGTCTCGAACTCATGCTGTGTTTCCATCATCCCAACTTTAACAGCGACTCAGGATGAATTTGGGGTCTGTTGTTTCCATCCTGTTTGTACCAGAAGAGATAATTAGTTGTTGAGCTGCTGTTATAGAGACAGTGAAGTGTTACTGTGCCTCCTGCAGCAGCAGTCTCTTCTCCTTTTGCTTGCAGCACGTTGTCTTTTTGTACTCTGCATTCTGTAAAACACCAACAAACAGTATCAGTGTGCTGTTAAAGAAATCATGTCAATGTTGGATTGATATCAAAAGAAACAGAGACGTGTTCATACCGGTACACTTAGCAGCCAGCAGCACTGAGATGAACAAGTCAATATCTGCAGTGTGAAATGACATGACTACAACAGAGTATAAAGCTGTGATCTCTCTGTTTAGTCTTCATCAACACTAGTTGGTGGATTGAAGGAGGAGCCTAGTGATCACAGTGACAGGACTCATTCACAGCCCTGTGTTATTCCCCTGCTGACAGCTTTACACTCAGCATGTCTTTCTGCTGCTCTGCTTTCATTGGATATTTGCTCCTATTGCATGAAGCAGGTTTAACAAACTGAACTGTGAGTCGGGAAAGAAAGAAATCATCAATGGAGCTCTGATACAGGGTTTGCCATGGCAATTTGCAGGGGCCATTCTAGGTTCAAGCTTTTAGGGAGGCTCAGCTCAAAGTCATGCACCCTATATGCTATTTGCAAATGTCATCAACACTATTCATATTTGCAAACCTCAAGTCAGTTGGATTAACATCACGATGTTGCCTTCAAAGCGTTTTAATGAGTTGGATGAGTAATTGTAGTGTAAAGCTTTAATAAACTGAACTTCATGTCATCCCTCACACCAAGAAATACTGGATCATTATTATGAACCTTTATGTGAGCAGGAAGTGAAACTGTCACGGGGGCAGACCGTATGGAGTGTGTGGAGGACCCAGGTGCAAACAGACGAGGAGACAAAACTTAACTTGAATGCAAGGCAAGCCTTTATTTCAGGGTTGATACTCACAAAACATGAGACTCGGCAGAAAGAAGGAAAAACGAAACATATATACTAGTGATGGCCCACTTTAAGCTCACGCTCTGGTGCGTGTGTCAAAAAACACAACACACTGCTTCAGAAGCACTGTGTCAAGGGTTGATGCGTTTGGCCAGAGTCAAGTGATCAGTGATGTCTGAAGCTTAATTGAGAACATAAGTGATTCAGTGCTTTATAAGGAAGTGAATCCTTCGTGGGATTTGTGGAGTGTTTTGATGGTGAGAGATAGCAAACCACTGATTATTCTGTTGACTGATATGGTTCCAGAGAGGAAGAGAGGAGGATCTGTCCTGTGGGAGTATTTTGAGTTGATTTTGGTCAATTTATTTTATCTGAAAATGTGAAAAACTTAATGTCAAAAATTTGCTTTTCATAATATAAATATCATTACAGTGGCTTGCAAAAGTATTCGGCCCCATGAACTTTTCCACATTTGTCACATTACAGCCACAAACGCTGAATCAATGTTGGCCGGAATTCCAGGTGAAAGGAAGACCAATACAAAGTGGTGCACACGTGAGAAGTGGAGACCAAATCATACATGATTCCAAACATTTTCTACAAATAAATAACTGCAAGAAATTAGGGTGTGCGTAGTTATTCAGCCCCCTGAGTCAATACTTTAATAGACCCACCTTTTGCTGCAATTACAGCTGCCAGTCTTTTTAAGGTATGTCTCTACCAGCTTGCACATCTACAGACTGATTCTTGCTTACATTTCTTCTTTGCAAAACAGCTCCCGCTCAGTCCAGATTAGATGGACGCGTTTGTGAACAGCAGTTTTCGAGATCTTGCCACAGGTTCTGGATTGGATTTAGAATCTGGACTTTGACTGGGCCATTCTAACACACTGGATATGTTTTGTTTTAACACGTTCCATTGTTGCCCTGGCTTTATGTTTAGGGTGGTTGACATGTCCTGCTGGAAGGTGAACCTCCGCCCCAGTCTCAAGTCTTTTGCAGACTCCAAGAGGTTTTCTTCCAAGATTGCCCTGTATTTGGCTCCATCCATCTTCCCATCAACTCCCCGACCAGCTTCCCTGTCCTGCTGAAGAAAGCACCCCCAGAGCATGATGCTGCCACCACCATGACTGACGAGAGTGGGGATGGTGTGTTTCAGAGTGATGTGCAGTGTTAGTTTTTCCATACACATAGCGTTTTTGCATTTTGGTCTCATCGACCAGCCACCTTCTTCCACATGTTTGCTGTGTCCCCGCATGGCCTTGGCAAAACTGCAAGCGGGTTTACTTATATAGTTTCTGTTAGCAATGGCTTTCTTCTTGCCACTCTTCCATAAAGGCCAACTTTATGCGATTGCCGCGACTAATAGTTGTCCTATGGACAATTCCCCCACCTGAGCTATGTAGATCTCTGCAGCTCGTCCCGGAAATCACCATGGGCCTCTTGGCTGCATTTCTGATCAGCGCTCTCCTTGTTATTCGGCCTGTGAGGTTTAGGTGGAATGACCTTGTATCTTGGTAGGTTTACAGTTGTGCCATACTCCTTCCATTTTTCTGAATGATGGCTTGAACAGTGCTCCGTGGGATGTTCAAGGCTTGGAAATCTTTTGTGTAGCCTAAGCCTGCTTTAAATTTCTCAATAACTTTACTCTGATGACCTGTCTGGTGTGTTCGTTGGACTTCATGGTGTTGTTGCTCCCACAATATTCTCTTAGACAACCTCTGAGGCCGTCACAGAGCAGCTGTCTTGTACTGACATTAGATTACACACAGGTGCACTCTATTTTAGTCGTTAGCACTCATCAGGCAATGTCCATAGGCACTATTGCACTCAGACCAAGGGGCTGAATAATTACGCACACCCCACTTTGCAGTTATTTATTTGTAAAAAATGTTTGGAATCATGTATGATTTTTAGTTTTCACTTCTCACGTGTGCACCACTTTGTGTTGGTCTTTCACACAAATCCAATAACATTGATTCATGTTTGTGGCTGTAATGTGTGACAAAATGTAAGGAAGGTTCAGGGGCGAATACTTTTGCAAGCCACTGTAATAATAAACAATGTGTATTTTAAAAATACACTTTTCTACAAAATGTGCAGTATTTTGTAGAAAAGTGTATTTAGTGTATTTTAGTGGGATACAGGAAAACTGCATACCTGCATCTCTGCCAACTTGCATTGCAGTTTCTGTGCACTCCAGCCTCTTCTGTTCCATGTGAGAGGATTTTCTCTGAGGCAGGAGAAATTATCTTCAAGAAAAGAAACAGACCTCGCACAGTGGAACAAATTCTCTTCTTAAATAAAAACGAACAAGGGTTACCTTAAATGGATCATGTTTCTACTTTACAAGTTCATAAGCGTTCTCCCTTTCCAGTTCACAATCAACTCTACCCGGTGAGTACAAGAAAACAATTATTAGAATATAATGTGTTAAATTTGCTTAGATGAGAGGGTCCAGCAGTAGTTCAGAGAAATAGGGAAGGATTTGTCTCAGTTGCCTGAGAGTGTGTAATTGTTTAGAGGGATGGTAATTTATGGACACTGGGGGTCTGCTGTCATAAAAGGAGACAGGAAGTTACAGTTGGGGGTTGCTGATGCTGATGCTTGTACCTTTAATAAAAACTCATAATTGTTCTAACTTAGAAGTAGGTTTGCAGGAGACTCTCCACATAAATGTAAATGTAAGACAACAAGAAATGGCCAATGGCTGAGTGGATGAAGAGTGGGGAGTCTCAGTGTTTGTAATCTGTTAACTCTGTTTTCTATGTTGTCTAAAGGAATTTGGTGTAGATTGGGTGAGGAGATTACTTTTATGACCGGCAGGAAGTCACATACACAGAGACACACACAGTGCTTTAACTGTTACGACGCACAAACACCCACACGCGCACACAGTCACTCACGTGCACTCACATAAACACACAGGTATGTGCACACAGTCACTCACGTGCACTCACATAAACACACAGGTATGTGCACACAGTCACTCACGTGCACTCACATAAACACACAGGTATGTGCACACAGTCACTCACGTGCACTCACATAAACACACAGGTATGTGCACACAGGCACTCACGTGCTCGTGCATACACACACAAACACAGAGTTTGCAACACACCATGTGGGTTTTACGATGGGGTCACTTCTACAAAGCTGACTGTAACAAACAAAGAGGTGAAGATCTGCAGAGGAACACCGGCCTTGCACATCTCCCCTTCTAGAAGATGCTTAACTGAAGATGAATAAAGGTTTTGTAAAATGACTACTGAGTCCGGTGCCGTCTCTGGATGCCCGAGGAATAAAAAGAACCGGTGTGAAACTGCTTTACTTAACAACCCCCAGGTCAAAAATATGTATAAGAAAATTGACCTAATATTATTTATAAACATACCTGTCCAGTGATTAATTGCATACCTACATGGAGGCAGGACCTCACAGCAGAAGCATACTCCATAATGTGTTGTAATTATTATATGTATTATATATATTTGTATTCTATTGTAGGAGTCCTCTGTTGTGACTGTTGTGTTTTGATGAGCTCAGCATCAAATCTGTTTTTTCAGAACTCTAGAGAGTTATTCTCTGACCCTTTATCACGTTGTAAAACATACTTTGGGAAGTCATGTATTTCTTCTACATCGAGAAGTGTGATTGCTAGAAGCAGCCACCTCCTGTGGGTTTAATGCTTAATGACCAACTCTAATTGTTGCCTGTTGGGCTTTAAAAGGACATAACTCAAGCATATTCTGATGTTCTAGAATCTACACTTTCTGAAGCTTGCACATCTGCAGAGACTGAAATAGACTGATTATATCTGAGAACCTAAAAAGGCTGATTCTCATGCTGTGCCATCCACCTGGTCGCTTCGACTGTCGCCTCTGCAGATAGTCCCGCAACTGGAGGTTGGCATTACTCAAATCTCTCAGCCTGATCCTCAATGTCTGAGTCTCTAACACCATCACAAAATTGATCACGCAGATCTTTTTTGAAGCTTTTCTTGCGGCTTCCTCATCCCGTTTTAATAATCTGGTCCATTAAGGCCATCAGAGAATGAGAAAAAGTCAATTAAAGACTCACCTTCTAATTGTTTTACGATTGAAAAAATCTGCGTTGCGAAAGAAATGTGGGAATCTGAAACAGCTGTAAGTTTCTTTCAGTGTAATAAAAATTTTCTCAACATTTTCTTTCTGTTCTTTGGTAAAAACTTTTATCTCCGTCTAAGATGTGGTACCCTCTAAGTGGTTAAAAATAATTTGAAACTTCGCTCTTTTTCTGTTCTGCCTCTCGTTACTTTAAAGTCTCTCATTTGCTCAATCCACTCATCCAGTCATCAGTGAGCCCATATTGTCAACTTCCCTGAAAATGTTGGCAACTTTCTATCCTGTTATACATTATACCACAGGATTGTGTCTCACAGATCTCTGATTCACTTCCTGTAGCTCCCTGTTGACGTTGAGGGGCCTCTCCCACAGATGCTGTTTTCAAGTCTCCTAAGTTTCATTCTTCCCAACTCCAGTGCTCGTTGGAGCCATTGTTGGTTGCTCACTTCCACTCCACTGATGGCGATCGAGACAACCTGGCTGCCTCTTTTCTTCTGCTTCTGTCCTACTGTCCTTACAAAATAACAAAAAAAAACAAAATGAGCCACTCACTTGAATCCTGTTTGTAACAATGCCAAAAATGTAACTGAGGACAAGGTATGAGTAGGGGCATAAAGAAATAAATTGATAATTTATTTATTACATTAATTAAACATACAAATTCCCAGTTATTTCAAGACAGGACTTACAACATCACTGCTGATATCCCAGCCTGCACATGAGACTTACCACACAAATGAGGTGTGAAAAAATAACCCCTGTACTGCAAACCATTACACCGCTTAAGCGACACTGCAATGGATTACCTAATGTACGCTTTTCACCTGAACAATTCGGGTCTCAGCACAGCTGAAACAGCACTATGCACTGACCAGGGTCCGATTCTTAATACCTACATTAAGTAGAGTTAGCTGGATTTGATTGTTGGCGATTTAGCGTGATCTTGGATGGAATTCGGTTCCTCCGAGAAGCTCATCCGAGGACTTTGCTGTCCTTAGCAACAGATCCGTGGCGATAAACCTGCTCAGGCGGGTTTACTTTATGTAAACAGGATTAGATCGCGGCCACTCAGGTATGTCCGCTTCATTTTATATGAAGCAACAGCGATATTCTCCACTGTTTTCCATAAATAAATATTATCAATGTAACTAAAATAATGCAGTATTTGATTCTTTTATTGATTTCACTACAAGATACAACACAGGTCATTTTCGAAAAAGGAAATGTACTATTAATCATTCTATTACATGTAGTAGATCATGTCAGATGTAATTCATGTTTTAGAGTAGTAATAGTAAATTACTACGTGCAATCAGATAAAGATGACCCACGACTATAAAACAATAAATAATTTTAAAGAGTTATATATATATACTCTCCCAACTTACTGTGCTTAGCTGAGTCACCTTGCGGCGGAACAGGTAAAGTGATGGGTGTTATGTAAAACTACACACAAAAACCCACAATGTCAATCCGTGTCACAGTGCAAAAGAGGGGTTGTGAGGGGTTCAGAGACCACCACCTGTCTTTATTTGCTCTCACACTTTTCTTGGTTGCTTGTTATAAACAAACAGATTATTCAGGGGTCTCTTTCAAGAGACTAAAAATAATATAAGTGACCAAATATTACCATTCTGTGGAATATTCTTTATATTTCACTTTTACTTGTTCCACAATGTTCTAGTAGGGTCCTGTTGTGGCTCTAATGCGAAGAGGATATAATGTAATAATAATATAATAAATTACTTACAGTCCCTGCTGGTAGCTGATGCCCTCAGGGGTTGGTGCATTGGTTGGTTCTTTGTATTCGGGGCTGGGCTCGGGTACACCTCAGCTCACTCCAGTGCCTACTTGGCGGGGCCTGAGGGTGCCTGTCGCTCGGTCCAGGGCCCTCTTCTTCCAGAGGCAAGGGGCCCTCGGGCCTCCCGACCTCGGGGCCTCGCTCTGTTCACTCTTAAGCAGGCTGCCCGGCAGAGCCGGCGGGCACGCCAGTGCAGCCCCTCTGGCTTCTGCTCCGTGGCTACTCGAGGTGACCCCTCGTCTGGAGGGGATCCTCCTCCAGCCCTTCCCAGGAGAATTGTACCGGATGCCCCTCAGTGGTACTCCTTGGAAAACCTGCACTCTACAGGGCCTCTGGGATGTCTGGAGCCTGGATCCTCCATCCATAACCTGCTTCATGCCCCTGGGGGAGCCGGGAGCTGTGGCCCTCCACCTCTATGGACGTTGTTACATGGGAATACTTTTTTAAATACTAGCGCTGATCCACGGAATTATTACACCGCGAGGGTGTTCACTGTTGTTAAATGAACATAAGCCACCTTTCTTAGCTGCTACTTCAAAATCACATTGTTAAGCTGTCTCTATTCACTAGTGCTGCTAACAACTTTCAATATTTAGTATTTTACTGCTGTTCACACTTAGCTAGATTAACGTGATGGTGTTGTGTTTAGTAATATTTGCTTTGTTTTGTTTGGTTTTTGTATGTTCTCTTCTTTTTCTCTCAACAGGTGATCCAGGAGATTTTTTTTTTTCTCTTTGTCTTTGTAGAGTGCCCTTTCTCACTGTCCCTTTTTCCCTTCTGTTTTCCTTTTCCTTCCTCTCTTTCACTTTCTCCTTTCTATCCCCAATCATGTCTGTCCCATCTGTAACCTTCAAAATAAAATAAATAATAATAACAAAGTTTGATCAAATGGACCAATCGGACAGCTCATGATGATCCATTTGGCAGAATAATCCATTGCCCATTATCCTTGTTGAGGGTCTTGAGACGCTTAATTCTGACAGCTAGAACAACCCGATGGGGACAGACACAAAAAAAAGAAAAAAAAAAAAGATAAGTTACTTGCGAGTTTAATTTGTCAGCAACTTTCTGCCAGCCCTCTCCTTTACTTTTTGCAGCCTTTGCAGTGTTCCCTTGCGTTTTCAATTAAACTCTGAAACTCACTGAAATCCCTCAATCAAGAGTTCTAACGCTCTGCTGCCGAAAAATACTGAGCGCGCTCCTTCACATTTCGTCGACCAATCAAAGGGTTGCCGATCAATGTTTCTACTATCGATGCATGGCCCTTGCAAGCCACACAGTGATCCCATTACTTCATCAGCTATACCCAATGAGTCAACAACAGGTGTGTTCGGAGAACCCGGATTGTGCGAGCTCAAAGTTCGCTGCCGATGATTTGATCTTGGATGTAGTAAGCGAGGCCGAAGAACGGACCCAACTATGTCTGGAATATAAAGGAAGTGGCACAAACTAATAAACCAAAAAACAAAGAAGAGGTTGGTCCGCCTTATACAACTCACTCACAATCAATAACCGTCTTCACGGCTGGACGGACTAACCAAAACAAGAATTCCAAATCAATCAAAAGAAACGAAAAAAAGGACAGCAGAGACAGCACAGCTGAAAAACACAGACAACATTATGGATTAAAATATTGCCCAATAAAATATCAATTTTATGAAACCATTCTAAAATCACAAAAGCTAAAACAAACACTCAATATACCTACAATATTAGAATCCAGTTTCCTACTGCGCATGAGTCGATCTATGAAATAATATTTCACAATAATAAATAAATTTAACATAGCAAGAATGCAATATATTTCACAATAATGAGCTTTTTCAAAATGTGTTCCCATTATTTCTGCAATATCGATTCTCACGTTACATATCTGTGTCTTATTTATTCACATAGTTATTTATTTCATCATGTCCTATTTATTTATTTAATTTTTGAACACTTTGGAGTTCCATAGGATCCAGGGCTTGATCAATTCTTCTATTAAAACTCGTGGTCACTAAAAGGTCAAGCGACACACATTAAAAATAGGCACCTACAACTAACAAATGATCCAAAACAAAATGGCAAAAGTCTCTTACCGACAGTATACCCACTCGCACCAAATGAATTAATAAGCCTCTGGTGTTTTCTCACAGAGGCAACTGACTTCCTTACCCCACACCCACTACTGCTTTTCATTTAGCTCTTCAGCCAATCACCTGGCGAGAGGCAACAAACTGCTCCAGGTGACACTTGTTACATAAGTAATTAATTACTTTTTGAAAATAAAGTAATCAGTAAAAAGTAACTGGATTAATTTGAGAAAGTAATCAGTAATTAGTTACTGATTACTTTTTCAATAACCCGACAACACTGCAAATGATTAATTGAATATGTTTTACAAAAGACAGAACTACGGAGCCCTCTGATGACATGGTGCAAAAAATAAATAAATATGGCATACAAATATACTATTTCGAGGGCACGAAATATAGGTATAACGATGTACTGAAATGCTAATTTGTGAACGCGAATTGGAGTACTAACGTGTGCAGCAATTATGCACATTTGTGTACTTAATACGATAACGATGTGCACATCATGATACAAGCAATTCCTGGACAGCTGCTGCGTAGAAACATAAGCATAAGAGTAGGCTAAACCTATACACGTGGACAGAGACAGTATAGATTGAGAGTTTATTTTAGGCTGGGAATGAGCTACAAATGCATTTTGAAAAGTCTGGCACTACAAGGAGACCATTGTTACGGAGAGAGACATTTTAAACAGGATATTAAGATAAAATAAGGTATGCGCTATTGGTCCCACGTAATGCTTAGAAATTTGTTTTCTCACACAGCGGGAAGTGGACAGTGCAAAAGGATTATATAGCAATTATTATTATTGAGAGCTGAGTTGCTTTACAGGCATTAGAAATGCGACCTGGGAGCCAGGATAGAATTTTATTGTCCAACCAACTGCAGGGCCATGGGGAAGGATCACGAGTTGCTCAGGTCCAAAGTGTTTTGTGCCACAAATTAGCATTTCGTCTGCGCGTTATACCTATTCCATGCCCTCGAAATAGTATTTCGTGAACAAAAATAGAATCAATGATGAGCGCGTTATCCCATTGATGCCCACAAAGAGTATTTTCTGGACACAATTCATTTATTTTTGGACCATGTCATCAGGGAACTCCGTTACAGAACTGAACCTTGGGTCGCTTAGGTAATCCAGCCTTTCAGCACCGAGAAAGTTTGTGTTGGGGACCTGATCAGCAAGGGTGGATCAATTTTGGAGCAGCGTGTTTTGGAGGTTTAAAAGCCACAGATGCCGTGTTTAAAAAAACGCGTCTCAACTGCTCAGAACTCCTCCTGACATGTACCCAGGATCACTACAGGTTTTTGCTTGAGTGGCGGATTGTCCCTCCACTCCTGGATCGGCTGCACGCTTTCTTTGGGAGCCTTTCCAGCTTTGACAAAGAGTCAGCTGGGATAACCACATTTACTCAGGGCCTTCTTGATGTGATGAAGGCATGGATTAGGGCTGGGTATCGTCACTGATTTCTAGATTCCATTCCGATTCACAAGGTCCCGAATCGATTCGATCCACGATTCAATTCAATTTGATTCAATTCGATTCAACTCGATTTGAATCTGGGAATTGCCTCAGACAGTCAAAATATTTATAATTCAGATCATGCATCAGTACATTTACATATTTTTGTATCTATAAAGGAAGCTGACACTACTTGAGACTTTATCAAGGTTTAAACATCACAGCAGATACTTGCTTTATTAATCAAAATACCCTGAGGATGAAACACAGAAAAACAAGAGTTGATTTTTTCCTGGCCCTAGGATTTTATAAAAATATTCTGCAGTGAATCAAAAAACGAAAACCATTAATCAGCATATGAACATTACCTCTGAAGTTACAGCGGTTTTCATTAGAGACTTACAGCTGAAACATTTTGCATTTTCATAATTTTTACATTCAAATTTGTTCAGTATTGAACCCAGCAGAAATTGGGTTTTTCTTTTCGGAAGTAAGTGGGGAAAAACAGCTGGCAAACAGGCTGTGAAAACAACAATGAGACTTATTGCCTAACAAGCGAAGCGAATAATGCAAAAACAGATTTTGAGGCAGGAAACTGTTCTTGAAGTACAGAGAGAGAGAGAGAGAGAGAAAGCTGTGCATGAGGTGTGAATTTTATCGTGGGTGGAAGCAAAACAGTGAAAGTCAGAGTGAATTCATGACGATGTTTATAGCAGAGCGTAGTTTTGGATCTTCTTTTGCTGCTGGTTCAATCAATATTGTTTGGAGAAGATCAAACTAACAACTTTAGAATCAGCGCAAAAGGGCGTGAACACAAAGCGCGGACCTTGAAGGCATCAAGAATCAGCGGCGAGCTGTCGCTTTCACGGCCCGACCGTGTCCGTACCGTCGGGTGAGAAGGCGACTATCCTCAATGATTCTGAATCCGTCGGCGGATCCCGCGCTTTCCCATCTGTGCAGAATCCGTGTTCCCTGCTCTCATTTACTGTTTACGAGCTGTTTGGTTGTTTAGCGAAATTTTGTGAGGTTTCACCTGAGATTCTGAATGTTTCGGGCAAAATAAGTTTATATTAAAAAAATCAATTCAGGATTTTAATGGAATTGATATCGTTATCAAGCCAGAATCGATTTTGAATCGTAAATCGATTATCAAAACCCACCCCTAGCATGGATGGCAACAGATTAACAAAGGTGGAACTGCCCCTGGCTAGATCTTGCAGAGTAAACAACTAGAGAGCAAACTGCAGAACAGAAAATACCTAATGCCAGCCTACATGTAGAAAATCCACACCAGAAGTCAACATCAACGAAGCAATGCTTAAAAAACATGAAAAGCATTTGTTTGTTTGTTTTTATAATAATTAGATGTTGGATTGTTAATGTTGAGTTTAGTTATGTTTGTTTTTTGTTTAGATACATTTTGTTCCTGTTAGTTGTTCTTTCATTTTGCTCAGTTTATTTTTTGATTTTTTTGGCTTTAATGAGAGTCTAGCTCTGCTGTGGACCAGCATGCCCTGGGAAGAGCTCAGTGTTTTGGGTTCTGTTCTTTATTTTTTACCAGTGAATGAGAGGCGGAGGGAGCCATGATGTCCTGTTTTTTGCTTACCAAGGATGAACTCCACAGATTTAGACTTTGGATGCGGTGCGGTTGCATAACTATTTTTCTAACAAACAGACGGTTGAAGCTGTGTTCAGTTTACCGCATTTGCCTTATCAGCTGCACGGAAGTAGCTGTAAGCGTAATCTGGACGCTACAGACTTTTAAGCAGCTGCGCGCTCCCGTGGACGGTTAATCACGATCACTTTTTGGCACAACACTTGGAGCTAGGGGGCAAAGCGAAGCTTGCATGAGGAATTGCTGCTGTTTGACTGAGGAAGAATAAAGTAGTCGTGGTAAGTCAATCCATGACCGCAAAAGACAAAGCAACAACACGTGATATATACCAGTTTTTTAAATTATGTTGATAGGCCACGTGAAAACCAAGTCATGATAAACAAGATATACCGTGTTTTCCTCAATAGTTCAAGTCACGTTTGCTGTCTGAGGACAGCGCAGCGAGACCTCTCTGCTTATGAGCAAAAAAACAAAAACAAAACAAACAGGAAGCTTTTAGGAGTGACGGCGAGAGAGAGAGAGTTTTGAGATGTGAGAATTTGTGATGTTTAGCGTGTTTGTAGTGTGTAGTTAATGTGTTGTCTTGTGTAGTTAGTGAGTAGTGTTGTGTGTCTGCAAATAACTTTTGTTGTTTGCAAAACTTGTATGCATAGGATTTTCAAATTGACAATTTATATTTGCATTTAAAGTTATGAAATATGATTCATTAAACATGTTTGTGGTTGTTACAGTAAAAATAACTTTTTCTACTCTGATTTTATGCTTTTACCTAATTTTTTAGATCAATTGTGTTGTTAATACAGTATGTCAAAATGAGCTCTATGACTTGTAAATTCAGACCGCGTTGAGAGGTTGTGCTGAAAACAATGATATAAACAAGGCAAAGTGAAAGCAGTTTTAAAAGGTAAAATGTGGAGGAAACATCAGAAGTAGTTAAAAATGACCAGTTATACCCCTGGACCCCAGGGTTAAACAACTTTTTAAAGTAACACAATAGTTACCTCAAGTAATTGTTTCTTTTAGAGATCTTGTAACTCCAGTTGCTAAGTCAGGTACTTTTGAAGATGTAACTAGTAACTACAATTAATTGCTTTTCAAAGTAACTTGCTAACACTGGCCGGGACACAAATCTCGACCCTTAGATTGAAAGGAAAGAACCCTCATTGGTGGATTTGCTTGTTGGAACCTTTTGAATGCTGATCTGTGCAGACTGGTTTATCAAGTCCTTCACCTGCAGAAACTACACCCAGCAGGCCCTCAGGTGTCACCCTGTTGTCCGACATGTACGTTCAATGTTTCCTTGAATCTGGTGTGTGGTACATACTTTAAGAACTCTGTTGAAAACCATCAAAGCGACTGAAGTTTGAAATGTCCAAAAGTTTGAGAGTCTGGACTGTCTGTAGTTACACAACAGCTTTCACAGCTGCGCATCATTCATGAACAATCTAGAAACGTTCAAACTTTGTTAATGATTATGTATTTGTTCACTTTGCTTTCTTTATTTTAGCTGCTTTGACTGTGAGGACATGAAGCTGCTGACTGAAACTCTCCCTGCTGCAGGAAACATGAGTCACTCAGTGTTTTGGAGTGGAGGGGTCTGGACTCTTGTGGTGGTGGAGCAGGCTGAAGAACCTGCTGAACATCTGGATGGATGTGATGTGGAGCAGGACTGCTGACCTCAGTGGAAGAGACCCACAGACTCTGGTCCTGATGAAGGTGGAGGAGGCTGCATCCATCCTGACTTTCAGGAGAAACACGTAAGCATGGGGCAGACAATGATGTTTTCACAAGTCTGAAACATCCATCAATCACAAATGTAGTGAGTTCCAAGAATAAATAAGATAAGCATGAGATGGTCTTCCTGGTTGGACTTTAGCTTCATGAGAATTTTAACCAAAGAGATAAACCTCTGTTACTCTGTTTATTTTGCTTACCATTTTGCATGTCCTCATCTCAAATACTCGTCGATAAATAGGCAGCGGCACGATGTTTGGCTCATTTTATTGTGTCTGTGACGTTCCTACAGTTGGTTTGTGGTTGATGTGGTTGCCCATGATCTCCACAGTGATTCATTAGCAGCCAGCAACCACGGTAGCTCTGATAAAACTGAGATGCTTGAAGAATCCATCTGATCTGAAGCTGTGGCACGTTTACTTCCTCCTAATAACACGAAGGTAGTCAGATATCTGTGTTCAGGTTTTTAACTGCAGCCTGTTCTACGCTTTGTATCACTGTGTTTGTGAGCACAGTGATGAAACTGTGTCTGCCAGGTTAGGGCACAACATGGTCAGGTAGTTGATGGATCTGATGTTTGGGTTTTATAGCGTTTATCAGGGCCGCTCCACTTCGGTATCCTTTGGCTCCTTTCCAGGTACAAACTGAGGCCTGAAGTTCAGAATGATGTCTGTACCAGTATTTCTGACCACCACCCTATCTGATGTCACATGTGGGTATGTTAGATTCCTTCTGTTTAGTGACTTCGGTTTGTTGAGGGTGATTGGGGTCTCAGCTGTGAGTCCTGGAAAAGAAAAGAAGAAAGAAATAGTAGTACGTCCTGTATATCTGCTTAATGCAGCAGCTTCAACTAAACTTTAATCCCTGTAAACTCTGTAATGTGAGATAGGCAAAGAGGATTGCAACAACATGTCTTTGGAATTATTAAGCCAGACGGACAGCACATGAACAATAGCAGATTCATCAAGTTTGTGATTTTGTTTCCTCAAACTTTTGCTCTGCAGACAAATCATCTCATTGGTTGAGCTGCACTTTGGTGGGCGGGCCTATGATTAGTTACAACGCTCCAACATGGAGGTGAGTGAAGCAGTAAATTTACAGTGATGATGAAATAATCAAAATGTTTGTGGGTCGCTAGAGCCTGTCATTCAGATTTTCTTTGTTGAAGATTCATATCTCAGCTGAGATAAAGTGTGGTACCTGGACTCCAACATGGCAGCATGTGTGTGTGTGTGTGTGCTGTGTGTGTGTGTGTGTGTGTGTGTGTGTGTGTGTGTGTGTGTGTTCTTCTGAAGCCTCTTCCAACCAACCACTGTCTAATGGATCTTCCTTCTGAGCATCCTCATGTTTTAAAACCATCTGCAGATCTCTTCTACATGAGGTTGGACTCACAGTGGCATGATGGGCCCCGACCTCCCATGACAAAGGAAGTACTTTTTTATAGCCTTACTCCCACACTCTGACATGTTCTGCCTTAGTGTTTAAAATAGAAAAACACTTTGAATTACATTTTTATTATTGCACAGCTGTTTTCTCCTGGTGTTTCCTGTCACTGTGGGCCTCACAGCACAGTAGTAGTACCTGGCAGAGTCTGTCACTGCAACAGAGGAGATGTTGTTGAGATCGATTTGCATTTTGATCATCCACTTGGAACAGATTCGGTCCAGGGATTTCTTGTTTCATTACACTTCCCAGTCCCAAATGATAGATCAAGAACTCTGATCAGTTTTCAAGGATGTGTCGATACCAGTAAAACTTAGGTCACTTCCAATTTGCTTTTTGAATGTCTATAGGACAGTGTATGCCAGTGCTGCTTCCTGCACTGAACTGCTAACTTTGTTGGTTTAGGTGAGATCTTCTGGCCCTGACACCTGAAGACAG
The DNA here is from genome assembly GCF_013358895.1 of Oreochromis aureus. NCBI lineage: Eukaryota > Metazoa > Chordata > Actinopteri > Cichliformes > Cichlidae > Oreochromis > Oreochromis aureus. Next base: position 35,728,941 of record NC_052959.1, on the reverse strand, counting down.
AAACATGTTTGATACTTTTTATAAATCATCACAATTCAAATGTGTTTCTTTAAACACACGAATTATAGCGATACTTACCTGTTAGAATGGTGAGAATCAGTAAAGAAAGTTGCATAATAGTCCAAAAGACAACATATTGTTGAATGAAGGTGAGGTTATGGTTTGTGTGCTGAACTCTGTTGAATGTGGAGGTTCTCTCTCTTCTGGTTCAAGTAACTGTCCAACTCCTCCCTGGAATCTCTCTCCTCCTCTCTGATCTGGGTTTGAACTTCTCTCACTTCCTCCTCTTTACACACACTAGTGCCCAACATTTTTCACTTTCGGGTGGAGCTCGTCTTTCCCAGCTCTAATATATTTTGTAATTTCATCTCCAGCCAATCAAATAGTTTTGTGCTTCCACAGCAACAGTATGATTAACAGTAATGGTACTAATTAGGCATTGATCCCGGTGGATGTTGATCAATAGTTTGTGACAGTACCTATTAGCGATCATAAACTGACCTCTGACCCATTGTTCATTCAATGGTGCTGGTTTCCAGTCGTTAATGCCAAGGTCAACTGGGACTGAAGGCGTCACCTGATGATGATGATGAAACGTTTCTCACAAGGAAAACCTTGTCAGATGAACCGAATCGGCTTTTTTTAGAAGTTTGCCCACCCTGGATGACTAGTGATACGTATTTGGTGTTCAGGATATTGTTAATATCGGAAGATCATTATATACTCATTGAAGGGTTTTTTTCTTTTCTAGGGTATTCCTTAAACTTCTTACTTGCCCCTTCATGTAGCGGCCCTGATATCACACCATCTCATCTTCACACAGGAAATGTTCGTATTAATTTCTCCTTTTTCTACGATTAATACATGAAGTTTAAATCACTGGAGCCAAGCTCTCAATTATCGTAATTTACCCAAGATACATCGAGCTCTAAAACTTGGCCACATGAGGCTAAAGCTTGTTATGCTTTTATTTTGAAGGTTCAAAGACGACGAGAGTGCATTAGGTTTTCTGCAGAGGTTCAGAGCAGGAGACACTTAGAGAGAACTACCCGAAAACGACTGCTGAAGTGTCAGTGCAGTCAGAATTGCTTATATAGTATTTATTGGGAGGTCCTTTCTTGTGTTTCACTTTTAGAGTTTCTGTGTCAGGAGGAGTGAGTGAAGGGTTTCAGAGGCTGGCAGGAGTGGGTGGAGAGGTGGATGGGCAGGTGAGTTGCTTGGGCTCTGTTGCAATTCGGTCCTTTCCAAACAGCAATTGATGAGAGAGGTCTTCAGGGTTTCAGGTAACTCAAGTCCACAGAGCTATGAGCAGACACAGAGAACATGGTGGGGCCAACAGAAGCTACAAGCACAAACTCATAAGTCATAAATTAAGAGCTGGAATTTCCACCAGAATAAGACAACAATCGACAAAGAGTGGATGTTTCAACTGGACCTTTCATTCCCAAAAACATGAGGAGTTAATGAGATCTGGTTGGGAGGTCACCAGCACACAAGCGCCAGCCAGCTTGCAGCCAAAGCTCTGCACAACCCCATCAACACTGGAGTCCCCAGCCTCACTCAGACTGTAGCCAAAGCTCTGCTGGAGGTGGGGTGAAAGATCACCTGAACCGCACAGATACGCCAAGGGCCTGCTCCGGCATTCTCCCCAGCACACAGTCAGCAGATGATGCAGCGTCAGGATCCTGCTCAGAGACCTCAAGAAGGCCAGGCACAAAGTACCAGAGCAGGACAATGATGAAGGAGAGCATCATCATCTGATGTGAGGAGTTCAAAGAGAATAAATGGAATAAGCATGAGATGGTCTTCCTGGTTGGACTTTTAGCTTCATGTGAGAGATTTTACCTTAAAGAGATAAACCTCTGTTACTCTGTTTATTTTGCTTCTGCTGCATTTTTGCATGTCCTCATCCACTAAATATAAAATAGTGTAAATGAGCAGCTTTGGATGTTTGACAGTTTTTATTGTGTCTGAACGTTCCTACAGTTGGTTTGTGGTTGATGTGGATTTGCTGCTCATGTGAATCCTCCCACAGTGTTTCATTAGCAGCTGTAACCACAGTGACTCTGATAAAACAGGAATTAGCAGAATCCATCTGATATGAAGCTGTGCTTTGAATACCACTTCCTCCTCTTTGAAGAGTAGTCAGATATCTGTGTTCAGGTTTTGTACAGCCTCTTCTACACTTTGTATCACTGTGTTTGTAGAGCACAGTAGTAGAGAGCTGTGTCTGCCAGGGTTAGGGCTGTTATGGTCAGATTAGTTGATGTAGAAGATGTTTCTGATCCATATCGATTATCCGGGGCATACTGATCACCTCCTCCTGATATTCTCCAGAGTATAAACTGAGGAGCCTGAAGGTCAGAAAGGTCTGTACCAGTGAAGGTAAATATAACTGTAACCCATCTCATCAACATAACGACCACCACTTATCTGATAGTTACATGTGAGTGTGACAGATTTTCCTTCTGTTTCAATGACTTCATCTCGTGATTGAGTCTCCAGCTGTTAGTCCTGGAAAAAGTAGAGAAAACGAAGCCATCAGACTAACATTGTCCACGAGTATTACTGTGGGGATTTTTTAAAGACACATTTTACTGCTGATTTCTCTGAAGTTTCTCTGATTTCACACTTGAAATATTTTTCTGTTTAATCATCACTCCAAACTTGAGCTCAAAGAAAATCCAAACTGGATCTGTAACGCTGTAAACATGTCTTTGAATTTCAGGTGTTCCTGTCAGAAACATACGTACCTACGAGAGCTGCAAAGATCCAAATCACAGCCAGTTTTTCCATCTTTCCAGAGGAGAAATGTTGGAAGTGATGTTCACTGGGAGTTAGCTGTGAGTGGTCTGATGTTCACAGCTGGAGTCAGACAGGTTTCTGCAGTCAGGAGGAGGAGGAGCTGCTTTTGTTCTCATGTGATGTGTCATGAGGAAGCAGGAAATGTTTAAAGTTTTCCTGCTTCAACTTTGTTCACACAGAGCATCTGGTTCTTCTCTCTGTGGTGTCTGAGCCAAAGAACATCCACTAAACACTCATGTCTGGGCTCAACTTTGAAAATAAAACGTTAAATGTCTGTAACCAATAAACATTTACAGCTTGTGTAATAATAAGTGTAACACAGAGAAAACTGTTGGAGTCAGATTTGAAAGACCTGAAAACTAACGCAGTGACACAGATGAAGGAGGTTTTACTCCTTTTATTTGATACAGCAGCTGAAAAATAAGCTGCTGCAGTTTCTGCTCTTTTGTCTTTGATATTTTTATTTCAATATGATGGATTTGTTTAGTTGTGTATTAAAAACTAAATGAAAGTCAACACTGAAAGCTAAACAGTGAAAATAATTTCCTATGTTTTTATTCCACAGCCTGTCACAGCTGGGGAAACAGTCGTGTAGTGTGTGGGAAAAAGGACTCAAACGCAGGCACTTACTGAGATGCGAGGGAGATTTATTATAAATGACTGAATACAAAGTGGGGATGGCAAAAACAGAACTAAGGACAATCTAAACTGGGAGAAACTAAACTATACAATGGCAAACCTGAAGACAAAGGGGAAGGAGAAGGAAGGGGACATGGAGGAGGAGAAGGGCAGGAAGAATGTAAAGTAGACACGTGGACAGTTTCACGGAGACTTTCCCAGACGGACTAGTAAGGAGCACACAAGTTCACACAACATAAATACACACAGAGGGACACAAGGAAATATAGATATAGATATAAATATATAGCTGGACCTGATTAACCTGACGAGACAGGGGAAACACTAACATCACCAACAGAGGGAGCACCAACCCAGAAAATCTCAAAACACAAACCATCCCAAGGCAAGAACACGAGTCGACAAATAATAATAATAATAATAATAATAATAATAATAATAATAATAATAATAACACTTCAAACCAAAATCACTGAGTCCGCGGACTCAGGACCCTGACAGCATGGAGTTTAATCCATTCATGGATCTGTTTTCTCTTCTCACTGCAGCCTTGCTGCTCACAATCATTTATTCATTGACTGCAACAAACTGAGATATCCTTCCACTGCAGATGACTGCCTAATTACCTTCCTTTAACACCTAATAATCCAGGCTCCATCCAACTCCTTTTAAACTGCCTTGAAGAGGTCAAGAAGTAATTATATGCAGCGCTAATAATAACTGGTGCAATCCGCTTATTAATTGTGGGTGAGTTGGGTCATACATCGAACAGCAGGTCACAAAACTGGGAGTCATTGTGGATTTGAATTTTAAATGTAATAAACAAATCAGTTCTGTGTCGTCTCTTAACTGGTGCACACAGGCATCAACATATCTCACCTGTCCTCTCTTCACTGGCTTCCTGTTTGTCACAGAATTAATTTCAAAGTCCAGACGTTGGCTCATAAATGCCTAAATGGTCTAAATGGTCTTGCTCCTCCATACCTTTCTGATACCTTCGCCAGGTCTCTCTTGGAATTGAGAATTTTTATCTCAGTGAGATTTTTGACTGGAAAAATAAAGGACTAATAATATACTTCAGCCTCATATTCCCTTAGATCAGCCGTCCGGCTGCTTTTGGTTGTCCCTAGGGTTGCCAACTCCATGAAAAATAAATAAGGGACGCCTCATGGCCAGGGCTGGGCGACCCGATTGTCTTCACCCTTCCCAGTGTGGGGAATTTCCTAGCTCTTTTTTGTGTGTGTGAAATTATTTTTTTAACCATTTGACAAAGTGCGTCCATTTTCAGCTCAATACTTTTGTTTCTAAATACGGAACGATTCCGTTTTTCAAGGGACGGTTGGCAACCCTAGTTGTCCCCAAAAACTAGACTGGAACTTGGAGGAGAACGAGCTTTTTCAGTTGAGGCTCCCAAACCCGGAAAACGTTGCCTTCAAATATTAGACGGCCATCTTTGCTTCCAGCTTTTAATTCTCTTTTGAAACACATCTTTTCTTTCAACAGTGTTTGGACCGGTGTGAGCTGCTGTGCTCTTTTCATTGTCTTTGTTTTATTTCATGTGAGTGTCTTTATCTTTTGTCTTTGTGCAGCACTTTGGACAAACTTTCTGTTTTTTAAATGTGCTTTAAAAATAAACTGGATTTGGACTGCCACAGAGTGAGACTTTAACCAGGAACCAAAGGTAGCTATTGTCCACTGCCGGAACCTCACCATGTGACACAGGCGGAAGTAAACAAACAAAGGCGTTATTACCGTCCCACGTGTGTGTCTGAACACAGAGACTGTTGTGTTGTTGTGTGTGAGCTGAGTGTGTGAGCTGAGTGTGTGAGCTGTGGCAGTAACAATGCCTTCAGTTCAGTATCTGAGAGAGTTTATCAACGAGCGACTAACTGCTGCTGCTGAACAAATATTCTTGGAGTTTGAAAAAACGATCGTCCAGTACGAGGAAGAGATCGACCGTCAGCGCAGACTGCTGGATATCACCTGGAAACCCCAAATCAAGCTGCACAGGACAGGTGAGTGTCCCTCTGAGGGAGGATCCTGATCACAGCTCTGCGGGACATTTCTGATTGTGAGGACTTTTTGGAGATGTGAGCTAACAAAGAGCAAACAGAGGACAGGACTGCACTGTGCTCCATTCAAACAGCAGGCGCTGAAATCAGCCTGGATTTGAGCCTTTAGTCAGAACTTTCTCTCTTGATTATTTAGTGAAACAAAGTTAGGATTAGGAGATTTGTGAGTCTGGTTCAGAGGGGGACCCATGTGCCGAAAAGCTCCCGGAAGACTCGTGGTTGGTGTCCGCCCTGGTCCGTTTCCTCCCCGCTCTGTCCCTCTGTCTGTTTGCGCTCCAAAAGAACATTCCTATAGAATAATTCATGTTATGCTTTGAAATCAGTCCGGATTTGAGTATTTTATTCAACCTGAATCCATCACAGAATGAGTTTGTTTAGGTGGACTTGCTTTTAAATACTCTAAGAACAACAAGTAAACCTGCAGTGCGAGAGCGAAGTGCTCTAATGGGGTGATATGTAGAGATGGCACGATACCACTTTTTTAATGACTCATACCAATATCATAAATTTGGATATCTGCCGATACCGATATAAATCCGATATAGCGTATTTTATGATCAATAAAATGTTGTTGTTTTTTTAATATCTTGCTGCATTTTGTATAAGTTCATACTCAAGTTTTAAAAAACAAAACACTAAAGCTATTCTGTTATACCTGTATGCAAAAAATACACTGCACCCCAAATATTTCATAGTTCAGCAACACTGATCAATCTAATAAACTTAAACCTGCTCCATCCTCCCTATTCTGGTATTTTAAAGACTACTTAGCAGAAATATTAAACAACCTAACTAATAGGGTTGCAAACTCCCAGCAAAAAAAAAAAAAAAAAAAATAGGGAACCACCCTCCACCTCATAATGCTTAATTGACTTAATCGACTTTAATTTAATGCATTTGTGAAAAAAAAAAAATGCACAGAAATCAATAATTTTTCTAGAATAATTAAATAGGTTCGGCATGAGCCCCCGCATCCTCAGGACCTTCTATCGCTGTGCCATTGAGAGCATCCTCACTGGATGCATCACCACCTGGTATGGCAACACCACCGCTTACAACCGCAAAGCTCTCCAGAGAGTAGTGCGGTGTGCTGAACGGATAATTGGAGGTGAGCTTCCTCCTCCAAGACATCTACAGGAAGCGGTGCCTGAGGAAAGCGGGAGGATCATCAAGGACTCCAGTCACCCCAGCCATAAACTGTTCAGACTACTTCCATCAGGAAGGAGGTTCTGCAGCATCCGGTCCCGAACCAGCAGACTGAGAGACAGCTTTTTCCACCAGGCCATCAGACTGCTGAACACGTCATAGACACCTCACCCTCACTACTGGAACTTCAACATTATGCACTCCATACTGTACATTAATGCCACTGTTTTGCACATACCTACCTCTGTATATTTTATATTTTATATATCTTATTTTATTGTTTACTCTATTTCATTTGTAAAACATGTATATACACACTCACACACACACACACACACACACACACGTAGAAAAACATATTTAGTACACACATTCAGTAATGTATATACCTTTATATATGGTACATATATTTATTACTTTTTAGATTAACCATTTTTATATTTTGCTTGTTGCACGTTATTGTATTTTGCACAACTCTGTTGCTTGTGAAGCTTGCACACAAGAATTTCACTCGCATGTACTGTACCAGTGTACCTGCACATGTGATGTGACAATAAAGGTGATTTGATTTGATTTGATAGATTCAACATCTTTCTTCAACAGAATTGCAGACTGCACAGATGGTTCCCAAAGGAAAAAGTACTATAGCTTAGTAGGTTATAAGTTTGACTTAATAGTTCCTATAGGGCTTTGGAGCGTGATGTCACGGGGGTGGGCGTGGAAAGGATTTTGGCCCGATTCGCCATTTTCGGGGTCTAAGCGCAAGCGGCGGGCGAGCAAAAGCACAAAAGCACAACCATGGTTCGTACTTGCTGTGTGATCGGCTGCAATGTTCGATCTTACGATCGGCACGGGAATAAGCTTGGGTTGTCTTTTTATGCTTTCCTAACCTGGAAGCAATTTCAAGGAGCTCAGGTATCGGATGTTACCAAAAAAAAGGCGTCGAGCCTGGATAGCAGCCGTGAGACGAGCTGATATCAAGTTCTGTTCCATCTCCCGGTATCACTTGGTGTGCTCCAGACATTTTCATTCCGGTAAGTGCTAAATATGTTCATATCACACTTTATAGCTGAATAATATTATCGTTGGTGGTCTCAGAAGTTATAGAAAATGCGATCAAACATCGAATGGAGTGACTTTGCAGACATATGTGCTATGTGAAGATTCGCTAATTCTTTTGCACAACTGTAGGGAAGCCTGCCTATGAAATGGATCAAACAAATCCAGACTGGGTACCAACGCTACACATGGGGCACTCCGAAATCCGAACATCACATGCAGACCGTCACAGGAGGCGAACACAACGGGAACAAAAGAAAGCACTAGTAGGAGGTAAACAACAACCGCACCCCCCACCACAATCTCTCATTTTAAAAGTTGATCTTAGTGTCCGTCAATCAACACATACATTTTTGAGTATTCATACGACCTTAATGTATAAACCACTTAAAAATTTCCTTGTGTATTTGCACTCTTTGTATTGGACAGGCTTTCACAATGGAGCAGCAAAGTGTGAAGGTGAAGCCTCAGCAGAAGTTACCACAGAAGAGCAGCCAGAGATGGACACCACAGAAGAGCAACACCATAACAACCCTGTGATTTTGTCTGAGGGCCAGATTTGTGATGGACACGTAGAAGCAGAGGTAACAGGTGCAGATGCAGAAAACGCTGATCTCAGAGAGAGACAGACAGAAGATCAAAGACCGACAATTGATTGTGTGCGCTGTGTACAGAGCAGAGCAGAAATAAGCCGGCTGCTGGAGGAGAACAGAAAGCTTAAATCACTGTTGGACAAGACAGAGCTGAATGAAAACTTTTTACAGGGTGACACGGAAAAAGTGAAATATTACACTGGTCTTACTTGTTTTGCTATTTTTATGTCTGTGCTAGACAATGTAAAAGCTTTCCTACCAGCATCAAAGAAACTGTCGCATTTCCAAATGCTTTTACTCACACTTATGCGACTTAGACTTGATCTTCCTGTCCAGCATCTTAGCATCTCTATTCAATGTCTCCCACAAAACTCTTTCTTCTGTCTTTGCTGATACAATTGACGTTTTGTATGCCCGCTTAGGAATACTTGTACACTGGCCAGAGAGGCACTGTTTGCAAGCAACAATGCCTCCACAATTTACGGAAACTTTTGGAAATCGGGTAGCCATCATTGTTGACTGTTTTGAAATTCGTACAGAACGACCATCTAATTTAAAGGCTCGTGCTCAAACGCGTGCTACTTTTCACTACAAGGGTACACACACCATGAAATACCTGATCGGGATTACTCCCCAAGGTGCAATTTCATTCATTTCTAAGGGGTGTGGGGGCCGTGCATCAGATAAACACATCACAGAGCAATGTGGCATACTTAACAAGCTGTTACCAGGGGATGTAGTTTTGGCTGACAGAGGCTTTGACATCAGAGATGCGGCGGGAATGATGTGTGCGGAGGTTAAGATCCCAGCATTTACAAGGGGCTTCTGTCAACTAGATGCCAAGGACATTGAAAATACACGAGCCATTGCACACCTAAGAATCCATGTCGAGCGAGTAATTGGCAGTTTGCGCAATAAGTTCAAAATGCTACATACCACTATGCCAATCCGTTCTCTTCTTCCATATGAGGGTGAAGACGTTACCTTTCTTGATAAAATTGTGCAGGTGTGTTGTGTTTTGGTTAACATGTGCCCCAGTGTGGTAGTGAAGCCAGACATACATGAGACTTGTTCTTGTTAATTAATGATTGTGAAAACTTTGAGTATATCTCTGAGGAAATACTACTAGGAAAACCTTTTTTTTTGTGTAATTGTATGAACACACTGACATCACATTATGTAACCATTTCTGTATCTGTATACTATAATTGACTGTTTATCATAGCTTTAAACTCTGTGTTTCACTAAAATAACATTATAATAAAAGCCAGGTGACGACAAAGATCTGCATTTGACGCTTTATTTTACACTTAGACAATTGTTACATGGTAAGTGCTGCAGTGTTGAAATCAAGTTATACATATTTCAATGCACTTCTGACAAAAAAACTACACACCAGAAAGAAAAACTTTGTGACCACTCAGGGCTGCATTTTGCATAGAGAAATGTTTTCCTACTAGTTCAGGAAGGCACACCTTCTGAAAGAACTCCTGAGCTTTCTTTAAACGTGATTCCCAGAAGTGCACATCTGGGAAGATGCGTACAACTGCCATGTCTTTTTGTGTCCAAACCACGAGGTCGCAGTGCTTTGCGTTGGACACAAACACCTGTGTTTGCACTTGAGAGTAAAAGTGGTGAGTCTTCTTCAAGTTAAGTCCATTTGCTGTCAACTCGAGGCAGAAGTCTTTGTCATGTGCATCCAATGCTTGCTGAATGCTGTCAGATCTGTACTTAAATGGACATTTAATTTCCAGGCAGCCCTTCCCACAACATTCACACGTGGTTAGACCGTCAGGAGATGCACCTACTTCAGGAAAAGCCGTGTTAACAAGAAAACCACACATACAGACCTGTAGGTTTTTGTGACACGCTGACATTTTCTGGGTGTAGGCGTGTCGAGCGTCCTGTTCATGCTCCAGTCCCCAAGTTGTTTGCACATTATAGACAGAGTTAACAGGACAGCAAACACGATTAACCACAGTAATGGCGGGTTTTTCTACAGTGGTGGCACACACAGCATGCATCATTGAAGCCGTGATTCTCCCAGCACGCCAAACATACCATTCTGGACTCTTGTGTTGTAGTCTTGTGCGTACCTCGATAGCTTCTGCCTGTTCTTCAGTAACTTTTGCTGTGTTTTCGTACTTTACACAGTGCAGTTGTAGCTCGGTAAGACCAAGGGACTCTGCTCCTGTGTTGTGCAAACACGCCAGAGACAGTGGTAATGTGGATGACTTGACAGTGTGTGATGTGTAGTATTTCTCCAATCCAGACAAACACACTGCTTTATTGTGTTTTTGAAGTGTGTCTAACACTGGTGACAACTCCTCAAACGTAGAAGAAGGAATCTTTCTTTTTGAAGGACGGCTTCTTCTGCCTTTCACCACAGATGGTCCCTTTATATTCTTATCAAGAGTCTTTTTTTGTGCTGCTGAAGACGTATAGTCAATGTTATGGCCAGCCGCTGGCAGTATCTTGGTTGTGTTCCCCGGCAAAACCCAGTAGGCTGATTCATCTGTGACAGTCTTTGTGCCATGGATCCTCACTGTTGCCTCCACTTTAAACAGAAGTGCAGCGACATGGGTGCAGGTCTCTGCAACTCCGGCCATACAGGTGCAGTGTGCGGCTTCGACCTTCCCCGTGGTGATTACAATTACCCATGGCCGTAATGCAGGTTCATTTAATCTTTGGGAGTGCAATACCTGGAACATACAAGGACAAGGTTGATGTAAAGACAATAAATGAAATGAAATGAGACAGGGGGGACACAAATTGGCGTTAGGTAATAATTTGCCTGATTATCAATGTGTTTGCTTGCATCTACTTTACAATTATGGGCACATAATAGGATAACAACATTTTAGCAGTTCAATGATACATGTATAACATTAATTATCGCAGGGGGTGGACAATGCACTCCAGCCGACTTACCTTGGTATGAATCATGACGTACTCGCAGTTTGGCAGCTTGAAAATAGCCAAATCTTGCACCCAGCCGTTTGTAAATTGTATGTGCGCCTCCAGTGACTTGTAATTACGAAACTGGTTCGCTGTGTAGGCGCTTACTCCACAAACAAGATAGGTGAAGATATCTGGGTAGGACAGTGGCGGTAAGTCGTCTGGGTCTTTACTCCACTGCCGTATTTCATATGGGTCCAGATTTGCGATGCACTCTATTTTTTTCAAGTACCGCTGCTTCGCCTCTGGACGCAATCGGTCTCTATACCGTCCGTTTTCTTTGGAGCTGCTTTTAAGCATGATTCGTCGTCTTCGTTCCAGCACAGTGTCTCTTTTTATTCGTAGACCCCGAAAATGGCACCGCACTCCCACAATGCATTGCGGCGTGACGTCAACTCCAAAGCCCTATATACAGTAATGGATTTCCATATATTTTACATCAGATGAAAACTTTGGTTGTAAGATTCAGATAATTATTTATTAAAAGCTAGACATGACAGTAAGAAAGAAAAGTATTTTTGTGCCCCCCCCCCCTTTCCCTACCTGCCCCCCTGGCTAAACTTTGCTAGATCCGCCCCTACACAGTTACCAGCCGTCAGCTACGTAGAAAAGGATCCTGGTGTAGAAAGTAATATTAAATACATTCTAACAACAGCTTATCAAGCTTAAACGTGCTGCTGTTGTTCCGCCGCTGGTTTCCTCTTTCTGGTGCAAAGTGGGCCAAAAACAAAGAAGAGAGACGGACTCGTGACAGAAAAGCCGATCAGCTGATCATTGATCAGTTTCATGATTGAAGTAGCAGCAGGAGAGAGAGAGAGAGGCAGTCGCTCCATATATCGGTTGTTAAGCTTAACGTGGAATGCTTTACAAACATTCAGAGATGAACTTACACACTTGCTTTACTTCTCTCTGGGATAACTTCCTCGGAGATGAAATCCCGGTTTGGAAGCAGGTAGCGAGGCTCCAGATGCTCAACCAGACCACCGAGAGGTCTTGCACGCTCAGCCGCTCTATCACGTGACGCATACTCCTCCAACGTGCTATGGTTATGAGCTGAGTTACACTATGTCGCGAGTTTTGTGAGGTGCTTTTGTGATATTTAATGGATCGCATTACATTTTTTATTTCTCTCCAATAGCCAATCCAGTAATTTAGGTCAGTATCGGAGCAATACCGATACGGAATATCGGATCGGTCCATCTCTAGTGATATGGTACTACAAGGTCATTAAGATAAGATGGGCCCTGATTATTTAAGACCTTGTATGTGAGGAGCAGGATTTTGAATTCTGGATTTAACAGGAAGCCAATGAAGGGAAGCCAGTACAGGAGAAATCTGCTCTCTCTTTCTAGACCCTGTCAGGACTCTTGCTGCAGCATTATGAATCAATCAAGGCATTTCAGAGAGGTTAGGACTGATAATACTACAGTAGTCCAGCCTAAATTTAGAAGCACAAAATTAGAGGTCATTTATGTCTTTAAGACATTCCTGCAGTTTAACTAATTGGTGTGTGTTACCTGGCTTCATGGATAGATAGAGCTGCGTGTCATCAGCATAGCAGTGAAAATTTATGCTATGTCTTCTAATGATGCTGCCTAAGGGAAGCATGTATAATGTAAACAGAATTGGTCCTAGCACTGAACCCTGTGGAACACCATAATTGACCTTAGTGTGTGAAGAGGACTCTCCATTTACATGCACAAATTGGAGTCTATTAGATAGATATGATACAAACCACTGCAGCACAGTACCTGTAATACCTACAGCATGTTCTAATCGCTCTAATAGGATATTATGGTCGACAGTATCGAACGCAGCACTGAGGTCTAGCAGGACAAGCACAGAGATGAGTCCACTGTCAGAGGCCATAAGAAGATCATTTGTAACCTTCACTAAAGCTGTTTCTGTGCTGTGATGAGCTCTGAAACCTGACTGAAACTCTTCAAATAAGCCATTCCTCTGCAGATCATCTGTTAGCTGTTTGACAACTACTCTTTCAAGGATTTTTGATATGAAAGGAAGGTTGGAGATTGGCCTATAATTAGCTAAGACAGCTGGGTCTAGAGATGCTTTTTAAGTAAAGGTTTAACTACAGCCAGCTTGAAGGCCTGTGGTACATAGCTGATTATTAGAGATAGGTTGATCATATTTAAGATCGAAGAATTAATTAATGGCAGGACTTCTTTGAGCAGTTTTGTAGGAATGGGGTCTAAAAGTCATTACTAGTTAACGTTAAAGGGATTGTTGGCTCAACAGAGCTTTGACGTTATGTCAGCCTGGCTACAGTGCTGAAGAGAAACCTGGGGTTTGTTAAGGTTCAAAAATGTTGAGGAGGAATCCATAAATAAGCACTGATCCGGGCGTGTGCAATTAGACGGCATTTTAATGAATACACATGTGTGAGTCCGAACGCTGTGCAGATTTCAGCGTCGAACTGAACTTACAATAATTAGACAAAGGTTTTATAGGGTTGGCAGTCTTCCTGTTACCAGGCAGACTTAAACAAAGCATACGTCACTCCACAACCACAATGACTTTTAACATAGTCTAAAACAAACATCTTCTTCGGGTCGAAGCCAGGTGCTTCCTGTCTCCATCCTCGCTGTCGCTCATCTCTGGGACATCTGGTGTACTTCCTGGAACAGACTACCACGTACGCACCCAAACTTTGCAGTTATAAACTCTTACCTGTGTAGCCAGGAGGGCTTTCTTATAAAGCAACAAACTATTTTCAACAGCAGTTTGTAGTTTAATGTGTGTCTATCCTTACTACTGTACTTTTCCTGGTTTTCACAGTATATTTCCTCACATGTGTTTTTCTTATATCATTTCTTTGTCATTTCTCCTTTTGTCCCTCCAGATGTCCCACAGCAGCATGTCTGTAAGGAGGAGCTTCTCACTGACCAGCAGCTCTGTAACCAAGCGAGTCTCAACCAGAAGGAGTCAGAGCTTCCTCATATTAAAGAGGAACAGGAGCAACTCTGCAGCAGTCAGGAGAGAAGACAGGTTATACTGAAGGAGGAGACTGATACCTTTATGGTGACTGCTGATTATGAGGAAAATGACCACAGTGAACCAGAACAAAAGAGTAACCAGCTTCTCTCTCACAGCTCTGCTGTAGGTGAGAGCCAAGATCAGGGAGTAAGCAAGAAGTTTGATTCAGGATCAGCTAGAAATAGAAACAAAAGTCACAACAATGCAGAATATCCACCTACTTCAGGAAGTCAATGTAACTCTGATAAAAGTAAAAAGTCCTCAAACTGTGATGTTTGTGGAAAAGCCTTTAAGTATAATTATATAATGAGAAGGCATTATCGAGTCCACACAGGTGAGAGGCCGTTCTCTTGTAAAATGTGTGGGAAAACGTTTATATCTGCTAGTTCTTTGTCGAAGCACACAAAAACTCACTCAGGTGTTAAGCCATTTTGTTGCACAACTTGTGGAAAAAAGTTTATGTATAATAGTGATTTACTGAAACACATAAGAACACACACTGGGGAGAAACCATATTGTTGTAAAACATGTGGAAAAATGTTTTTATATAATAGTGATTTACTGAAACACACAAGAACACACACTGGGGAGAAACCATATCATTGTGCAACATGTGGGAAAGTGTTTGGATATAGTAGTTCTTTATTGACGCATATGAGAATGCACACAGGTGTGAAAGCATATACTTGTAAAACATGTGGGAAGATGTTCAAACGTAACTGTCATTTAACAGAGCACATAAGAACTCACACAGGTGAGGAACTTAGAACTTAGAACTCTTTTGCTTGCACACTCAAATTTGGAAGCAATACCACAAAGGTGTGAAAATAAAGAAAACGATATACAATAAAGAAGAAGAAGAGACAATATGAGAACACTATGTACACTATAAACATGATGTAGACGTCATAATAAATAATTGTAAATAATAAATAAGGGTGGAAGGGCTATGGTCATTAAGGGATGGAGATTGCACAAATAGCCGAAATATTGCACAGCAGGAGCAGAATATTGTACGGAAACAAAAAGAAACTCACGCACACACACAAAAAAGCAATAATGATAATAATAAATAGCAAATAGCAGCACCAGAATGATTGTAGGAAACTCTCAGTTTGCATTTATTTTCCTTACAGCCCACGGGAAGAAGCTGTTCTTTAGTCTATTGGTTTTGCACCTGATGGATATGAACCTTTTTCCAGAGGGCAGGATGTTGAATAGATGGTGGTTAGGATTGAGGCGGTCTTTTATGATTGCCCTGGCTCTGGAGAGACATCTAGAGCTGGAAATGGAGTCCAGGATGGAGAGAGCACAGCCAATCACCTTCTCTGCAGTTCTGATGACCCTCTGGAGTCTCATCTTATCGGCTCTTGTGCAATCGGCGTACCACACAGGGATGGCGTGCAGCAGCACACTCTCTATTGTGGCATGGCAGAAGGAGACTAGGGTGTCATCTCAGAACCCTCAGGAAATGGAGGCGCTGCTGGGCTTTCTTCCCCAGGGCTGATGTGTTAGTTGTCCAGGATAGGTCCTCGGAAATGTGGGTACCAAGGAACCTAAAGGAGGGCACTCTCTCCATGTAATCACCTTTTATGGGGGGGGGGATCCGTTTTTTTGTCTTGCAGAAGTCTGTGACCATTTCCTTGGTTTTCCTGGTGTTGAGGTTTAAGTTATTGTTGTAACACCATTCTGTCAGACGTTGGACCTCATCTCTGTAGGCGATGTCGTCATTGTCAGTGATGAGCCCCATCAGAGTGCTGTTGTTTGCAAATTTGATGATGATGTTGCAGGGTGCGTGGGGGTGCGGTCACTGGTGTAGATGGTGTACAGGTGTGGACTCAGCACACATCCCTGTGGTGAGCCAGTGCTGAGTGACAGGGTGGATGATCTCTGGTTGCCAACCTTGACAGATTGTCATCGGTCTGTAAGAAAGTTTTTGATCCATGCACATGTGGGAGTCCAAGTTTACCAGCTTGTCAATAACGATGTCTAGGATGTGGGGATTAAAGGCCGAGTTGAAATCAATGAAGAGCATCCTTACTGAAGTCCAAGGAGGGCAGTGGAAATTGCATCTTCAGTTGGACCTGTTTGCCTTATAGGCAAACCTGGTGGGGGTCGAAGCTGGGTGGGAGGGAGTCTTTTATGTGCGTTAAGACGAGCTTCTCAAAGCACTTAGCAACTACTGGAGTCAGAGCGATGGTTCTGTAGTCGTTGAGGCCACTGATGGTGGTGGACTTGGGGACTGTGGGATTATTGTTGCTGATTTGAGGCAATGCGGGACAGTGGCATGTGACAGGGAGAGGTTGAATAGTCTGGTGAACACAGGAGCAAGCAAGTCAGCGCAGGTTTTGAGGACACTCCCAGGTATTCCACTTGGCCAGTGGCCTTGTTGTCAAAGATGTGAAAAAAGGTTCAAAACCAGAACACAGTTGTGGCGCCATATGAGAACTCACACTGAGAGGTGTACTTTTGACACAAGGTTAATTGCTCAGTGAGCTGTGTTGAGCTAAAAGTCAGAGGTTTGTGTCACAAAAGTAGCTCTTTTTATCTAATTCACTGTGGTAACTTACACTGAATATATAACCTGGTCAGGAGCAGGTAATGTGTTCAGAGTTTCACTTTAAAAGTGTCTGTGTTGTTATACCTCATTCTAATCTGCTGCTAAATCTCTTTAACACTGATTAAATTGTAGCAATTAGAACACACAACACAAGAAAGTAATACAATTAATTTAGATTTGCAACAAGCTAAAGCAAATCTTTTCTTACTTTTTACTGCTGTAAGTTTCAGGTCTCTAATGTGCAGTTGTTCCCTTAATACCATCTTCATAATAAACCCCTCAGGTTAAAGTCTTTTTAGAGAAAACAGTGTCTAGGTAGAGAGTTTCTAAAGGTTCAGAGTTAAACCACCTTAACGCAGTAGTATACCTGCTGTAATGGTCATTTTGCTCACCACCACAACCATTTTTTTACAGAAACTTGTTGTACACCCGCTGTTACGGCGCAGATCAGATCAGCCTGATGTCTTCAGCTGTCAGACTGCGATGTGATCAATTTTTAACTTTTTGTTGTTGTTGTTGTTGTTTTGTCTTTTCCATGTGTATCAAAAAACTGAAATCTACTGTTGTTGAATTAAAGTTCGAATTTTACAATTATGATATAAACCAAAAATGCACAACAGCTGTTT
This sequence comes from Oreochromis aureus, assembly GCF_013358895.1. Taxonomy (NCBI): domain Eukaryota; kingdom Metazoa; phylum Chordata; class Actinopteri; order Cichliformes; family Cichlidae; genus Oreochromis; species Oreochromis aureus. The sequence goes on along the minus strand of NC_052959.1, from coordinate 35,711,489 downwards.
GTTTTCTTTCTTTCTTTCTTTTTTTATCCATCCAAAACTCAAACATGACGGCCAACCTGCCCACTGTGGTGATCACTGAGTAAGGGAGCAGGTTGGCCGTCTATCACAGGTCTAACAGAGACAGAATATTCACACTCACACGTTTGCGTGTGTGATTTTAAGTTTGACTTTTTTGATCTCACAGGTAAAACTGTGTTACAGCAGCAGGATGATAAAGAGTAAAAAATGTGCGGTATACAATAAACAACAAATAACAGAGTTAAAATAGAAGTGCCAGGTAAGGGTCTAATACTCTGAGATACAACAGGAATGTAAGACTGGCATTGTGTAAGCAACTCATGAGATAAATAACAACGAAAAAAGTACAACTACATTTGTACAGTCAAAGGGAAACTAGTCCAATGTTCTTCTCACAGTTTCAGTCTGGTGGAGTAGTGATGTGTCGGTTGCGAACGAAATGGCTCTTAGAGCCGGATCTTTGACGTGAACAACGCGAGCCATGTTTTTTTTTTTTTTTTAGAGACAAAGCACATACAAACTCCAAAACACGTACAAAACACAACAGAAGTGCTCCAGGATGCTCCGCGCAGTGTTGAGCTTTTGTTACCTAGTGGCTACACAAGCCAGCAAGTACCAACCACCGGATTTGGTGTGTGGTAGTAGCAGGTAAATGAACATTTTTTTTAAATTATTTAAATATATATGAGTGCTTGTGCATAAATACACAAACAATACACATATGCTTTCAATTGTGTAATTTAAGTGATCTAGGTAGCTCTGTTTTGGAAGTTCAGTTAACGCTAGAAATGTGTTTGGAGTTTGTACGTCCTTTGTCTCTGGGGGCCACCGCATATATTTATATATAAACATATAGAAATAAAAACCACTTTTCTTTTTTTTTAGTCATTCCTTTTGTGCATAATTTTATATTGTAGTTAATAATAAATTATTTAAAGCAACAAAACAACCTGAAGAGCCGGTTGGGAGCCGAAAGAGCCGGCTCTCTAAAAAGAGCCGGAAATCCCATCACTATGGTAGAGAAGTAAAAATAATAATAATAATAATAATAATAATAATACATTTTATTTGTGGGCACCTTTCAAAAACCCAAGGTCACCTTACAAAAGAACAAAATTAATAAAAGGAGCAAGAGTCATAAAATACATAAAATAAGTTAAAATTGCAAACCAGAACTTGACAACAGATAAAATCAGCACTAAAGTGAATAAACCAGTTTGAACAGATGTGTTTTGAGCTGTGACTTAAATACAGGAAGAGAGTTCCAGAGCCGAGGAGCAGAGCGACTGAAGGCTCTGTTCCCCACAGTGATGAGACGTGCGGACGAAACAGTGGTGATATGAAGCAGGTCACACAAATAGGAAGGAGCAGATTTATGGATACACTTGTATGTGAGAAGATTTTAAAGTTTATCCTTCTATGGGCAACTAGTGAAGCTGCTGAAGAACTGGGGTAATATGAGCTCTTGATGGAGTACAAGTTATGACCCGAGCTGCAGAGTTTTGAAGAAGTTGGAGTTTATGAAGGGACCTTTAAGGGAGACCATAAGAGGGAGATGCAGTAATCAATACGGGATGTAATAAAAGCATGGACAAGGATGGCAGCAGCATGGGGAGTAAGGAAGGGGCGGAGTCGGTTAATATTACGTAAGTGCAAGTATGCAGACCGGGTTATGTAATTAATGTGAGACTGGAATGAAACAGTACTGTCGAGTATGACACCCAAACTCTTAACCTGAGGCGAGGGAAGGGTGGGAGAATTTTCAATGTTAATGGAAAAACTGTGGGATTTAGTTAAGATAGAGGCTGTGCCAACGAGTAAAACTTCAGTTTTATTATTGTTAAGTCTAAGAAAATTGGAGGAGAACCAAGATCTTATCTCCATAAGACAGTTTGAGAGGGAGGTAGGTGTGAGGGATGAATTGGGTTTAGAAGAAATGTAGAGCTGGGTGTCATCGGCATAACAGTGAAAATTTATATTATATTTTCAGAATATGTGACCAAAAGGGAGCATGTAAATAATGAATAAAAGAGGCCCTAAGAAGTGTTTCTTTCTCTGAGCCTGTCTGCTGCACAGAGCCGCCTGGAGGACCCCGACACAAAGCCCTGCCCCAGCTTTCAGCTCTGCACTCAATAGTTTCCTCATTTCATATTCTGATGTAATCACAGCGATTTTAGTAAAGCTTATTCACTTTCCACCCCAACTTCCAGCACAAAAGCAAAGTGAATGTTTTGTCCTAACTCTCTGTCGTTGCACCGTGTTACATAAAAGAAAGAGGAATCCACTTGTTTACCTGCTTCATACAAGCTTAAAACAAGACAAAAAAGAAGAACAAAGTTCAAATGTTCTGTTCTAAACCTGTTGTGTTCTAAAAATTAATTTGAGAACTGTAGGAAAAGACATCCCAACTATTTTTAGTTTTATTAATACTGGCAATAGTGAGAAGTGTTACTGTTAGGTTTGAATGTATTTGATATAGGCCATCCAATTAGGGTAAATATCATGTTTTTAGTTGTTATAATCTGATGAGGAATATTTTATTTTATTTTTTGTTATTTTATTTTTCAGTTTTCCCCCTTAACATGATCAGGCGGTTTGCTAGGCTCAGTGTCCCTAAGAGCTAGACCAGTCCAATCACGTGACAAAAACAGTTATCCAGAGGACCCCACCACCACCACCCCTTTCCTGCCTCTGTTGCCACCATGTGCCCCCTTTACATCTCTGTCTGCCCCCTCATATATGCCTGTCTAGAACCAGCTGAGCCTCTAACATCAACCCAAATTAACAAGTGCCACTATCGAGAGCTGCCAATACAAGTGAGACAGGCGAGGTCACATGCCACTGAACTCATACAGAGTTAAGTGTCAGGAGGATTGCCAGGATTTATACATCGGGGAAACCAAACAACCTCTAGCGAAGCGGATGGCACAACACAGAAGAGCAACCTCATCAGGCCAGGACTCTGCAGTCTATTTACACCTACAGGCCAGTGGACACTCTTTCAACGATGAGGATGTACACATCCTGGACAGGGAGGAACGCTGGTTTGAGCGCGGAGTCAAGGAGGCCATTTACGTGAAAAGGGAAAGACCATCTCTGAATCGAGGAGGGGGCCTAAGGGTACATCTGTCACCATCTTACAATGCTGTGATTGCAGCCATTCCCCAACTCTCTGTGAATGGTACTCATGGACATTGATCAGTGTTCTTTGATCAGTGGGTTTTGGTCAGTGATTGTTGATCAATGGTCATGGGAATTTGCATAATTATGATTAAGGAACTGACCTCACAGCCCATTGTTCCTTCAGTGGGCTGGTTTCAGTCGTTATGCAAATGTACTGTTTATAAGGTTTGGGGAAACCTGCAGTCAGCTGAGACTGAAGAAGTCACTTGGATGAGTGACGAAACGTTTCTTCCACAAAACACTACGTCCAGATGAACAGATTCAACTTTTGGAGATTTACTTTCCTGGATGATTGAGAATGCATCAAGACGTCATACAGAGTGTGTGGCTCCCTCTAGTGGATGTTGTGGAGTATTCTGTTGTCTTTGCTCCAAAGGTTTTTGTACAGAGTTTTGGTGTTTCCTGTCACTGTGGGCTGCAGAGCACAGTAGTACACAGCAGAGTCAGACAGCTGAAGCTTCTGGATCTTCAGAGGAACTGACTTTTGTGTTTTATCGACTTCGGCATCAAATCTGTCTTTTGGAAACTCCTGAGCGTTATCTGCTGTTCCAGAAGTGCCACGCTGTAAAACATACTTTGGAAAGTTGTTTACTTCTTGTTTGTACCAGAACAAGTATGCATAAGTAGATGTTTCAAATCTACATCCAAGTGTAACTGTGACTCCTTCAGCAGCAATGACATCTCCTTGTTCCTGGATCACTTTGTCTTCTCCTTTACACTCTGAGGAAGAACAGAACATGCAGAGGAAGAGATGGATCAATAAACATGATTGAAGTTATTGAAAAGTTCCACAGTGTAAAATGATTAAATCTCCTCTTTCTGTCCTTGTTGTGAATCGTGTGCAGAGGAAACATGTTGATGTTTGTATCTTACCAAAGAAAAGAGCAGCAAGAATAATCCACAGCCAATGTTCCATCTGTACAACAAGGTTTCAATCAACAGGAGAAACTAGCTGATGTTCAACATTCAGTCTGAGAATTGTTCTCTTCACAGCAGCACTTATTATTGACACAATGGTTGAACACAGTGCAGAAGGAGAGCACCGCCTACTGGATGATGTCGCCCTCAAGTGGGGCTCAGAAATGACAATATTTACCCCCTCAAAAAATAAAGATTGCGTCGGATCTGTGACCCAGTGTTTATGTGTTTTGGGGTTTTTCTACATTTCTTTGATTTAGTGTAATTTGTACTTTTCTGGCTTTCTGCTTATTTTATCGTGACAAAGTGGGTGAGAACACAATTTGTCCATATTCTTAGTTAATATTCTTGTTTTGATTTAGCCATATCTCATATGTAGTCTGCAATAGGCAAACATCTACTATCCCAGGTTTGTTTATGTTTTGCACTTTTACAGATTATGTAACATAACATCTTGGTTTAAATCAATTCCTAATTTTAACAGCTGTACTGTACTCTGCTTTGGTAACTATTGTCCTTGATGTACATATCACGGACTCGCGATATGTACAATTGGAACACCTGCGTACGTGATGATGTCACAGGTCCGGAGTTTTTACTGCCGTCCCCTCTTAATTTAACTTTGAGTAACATGTTATGAAGCTTACCTTTAATCACAGCCAAACCGGTTTACTCAGGAACAAATAAAACACTGAAATAAACCAAACATTAACATTTAGAAGTGATCTAAGTGACTTATATATCATTTTAACCTCAGTAGTGAAACCTCTAATAATAAAAATAGTGTACATGTACATACGTGTACATACCTTAATAAAAACAAGCAGGTGAGATGTTAGAACGCTTTTATTTCTATTTTAGTGGACACTCAATACTATAGACAGCTGCTGGGGTTTCTTTAACCTGAGTAGTGAGAAGTCCGCAAGCTGGGGGGGGGGTGAAAACGATGTGCCAGGAGTCCGCTGTTGAGTTTTGGACGAAATGCATTCTGGGATATTTAGCTGTCCCAAGTCTACACTGATGCATGCTCGATACCACCTCATCCCCCATCACACTGAACACTGGTGCTCCACAGGGGTGTGTACTGAGCCCTCTCCTGTACTCACTCTACACCTACGACTGCACGGCCACTAGAAACTCCAACATCATTGTGAAGTTTGCGGATGACACTACAGTGGTGGGTCTTATCACCAACGGTGATGAGACGGCCTACAGGGAGGAGGTCAGCGCCCTGACCCACTGGTGTCAAGACAACCATCTCACCCTCAACGTCGCAAAGACAAAAGAGTTGATAGTGGACTTCCGGAGGTGCAGAGGAGTACACACCCCCATCACCATCAACGGCGCCGCTGTGGAGAGAGTGAGCAGCTTCCGCTTCCTTGGTGTTCATCTGGCTGAGGATCTTACGTGGTCAGTACACATAGACAAAACAGTGAAGAAGGCGCAGCAGCGCCTCTTCTTCCTCAGGAGACTGAAAAGATTCGGCATGAGCCCCGCATCCTCAGGACCTTCTATCGCTGTGCCATTGAGAGCATCCTCACTGGATGCATCACCACCTGGTATGGCAACAGCACCGCCTACAACCGCAAAAGCTCTCCAGAGAGTAGTGCGGTGCTCTGAACGGATAATTGGAGGTGAGCTTCCCTCCTCCAAGACATCTACAGGAAGCGGTGCCTGAGGAAAGCGGGGAGGATCATCAAGGACTCCAGTCACCCCAGCCACAAACTGTTCAGACTACTTCCATCAGGAAGGAGGTTCTGCAGCATCCGGTCCCGTACCAGCAGACTGAGAGACAGCTTTTTCCACCAGGCCATCAGACTGCTGAACACGTCATAGACACCTCACCCTCACTACTGGAACTTCAACATTATGCACTCCATACTGTACATTAATGCCACTGTTTTGCACATACCAACCTCTGTATATTTTATATTTTATATATCTTATTTTATTGTTTACTTTATTTCATTTGTAAAACATGTATATACACACTCACACACACACACACACACACACACGTAGAAAAACATATTTAGTACACACGTTCAGTAATGTATATACTAGACTTGTAGTCAAGACCGCCTAATCCGAGACCAAGACGAGACCAAGACCAGAGGGTATCAAGACCAAGACAAAGACCAAGACCAAGTTGAGACGAGACCAAGACCGAGACCGAGTCGAGACGAGACCAAGACCAAAACCGAGACAAAAAAAGTCTTTAAACTGCAGCCAGATGCTGCTTCGTTTACAGGTGTCAGGCATATTTATGTGTTTTTGCTTTCGCACAGCCCTCCTCACCGCTGTCTACTGTCTCACTCACTTGCTGAGAGGACAGACGCACGCTCCACTTGACTGTCGCGTCTCTCACCCTCTCTGTTTTTCACATAATGATATTATCCTATATCCTCGCATGTGATTGGCAACAATATGGTAAATGGTAAATGGCCTGCATTTGTATAGCGCTTTTCTAGTCCATAGGACCCCAAAGCGCTTTACACTACATTCAGTCATTCACCCATTCACATACTGGCGATGGCAAGCTACATTGTAGCCACAGCTGCCCTGGGGCGCACTGACAGAGGCGAGGCTGCCGAACACAGGCGCCACCGGGCCCTCTGACCACCACCAGTAGGCAAACATGGGGTTAGTATCTTGCCCAAGGATATTTGGCATGCAGCCAGGATGCAGCCTGGGATCGAACCACCGACCTTCTGATTAGTGGCTGACCTGCTCTGCCACCTGAGCTACAGCCACCCCTCCACCCCATATGGAGGGATTGGAGTATAACTGAGCCACTGTGCGAGAGCTGAGCAGCCAAAGGAAATTAAGTGAGGGTAGAAATGACTGAAAGATTATTAGGCTCTGTTTTGAGTTTTGTTCAAAAAAGAATGACTTCATATAGGAAAAAAATATAAATATCACATATGCAGGACACCTTAAACTAGTTTTTAATTAAGCAGCAAGGCAGAACAAAGTCGGGCCTGTATCAAGACACAGGGACTAAACCCCAATTCAACCAGACCCAGAACTGATCCGGAATTAAAACAGGACTACAACAGTTCAAAATCAGGACTACTTAGGACTTAACCAAAACAGAACCAGAATCAGAACTAGATGATAGTAGCACTGAAAATCATCATAGACCTGCACTACACTTATTTTTTTTAATTCTACCAAAGTACGCTATTTAGATTCAGAAAAGTTTATATAATTATTTAGCCTTGTTGTGCAAACAAGCCTGCAAAACTTAATAAATATAGAATTTGAAAAGTAACAAATGGTATCTAAAAAGAAACAGGTACTAGATACATGTTCTGATGAGTTTTGGCAAACAACCATTTGACTAACATGTGTGTCTCACCTGCTCTTGTTCCATCTCTGTTCTGTCCTCATTCTCTCTCTCCTCTCTGTTCCTCTCTCTCCTCTCTGTTCCTCTCTCTCCTCTCTGCTCCTCTCTCTCCTCTCTGCTCCTCTCTCTCCCTCTTTGTGCTGACAATCAAGCCAAACACCAACATCATCAAATATACAGTTGAAACCAGATATTTACATACTCTTCAGATAAAAACACAAACACTTTTTAATTGTAACATCAAATCAGACCAAATGTTTATTTTTTTAGATTGATAAATATAAAAAACATATTTGTTAACTTTAAGAGTAAAGAGAAAAACTATCTGTATTTCTTAATTGCAAATGGCACCAAATTGTATTCAAAATTGAGCCACACTTATGGAGCTCCACAGTTCTTTTCCTGGTGTTTTGGTTGACATCTCTTGATTTTCACATGTCACAGAAACAGGCTCTGTGTTTTGCCTTATATGCATCCACAGGTGTGCCACCAATTTACTCACATGGACTCTACTAACCTATCAGAAGCTTCTTAAGCTCAGAATGGAATCGTCTGGAGTTTTTCTTATTAATTAACAATAAACTTAGTGTATATGCTCTCCTAAATTTGATGAAAGGGATAAAATAGACAGCTCTGTCTCTCTTTATTCTGTCATTAAACTAATTCAAAAGATTAGTTTATTTATCTAAAACAAAAGTTTACTCTAAATTAATGTTTAACAGTAAAAATAGTTTTATGTTTTCTCCCTAAAGTGTATGTAAATATCTTGTTTCATCTGTGAATATACTGCTGTGTATTGAAATTCCTCTTGTTTTGCATAGATATACTGAACAACATACAAAGCATAATATATAAAATAACATCTACCTGAGTTTTTTCTTTGAAAGAAGCTTCTTATGTCCATTGTTGTATATCAGTAAATTACTGAAACCGATTTAGAGAGTTTGTTTAGCCGTGGAGGGTAACAACTGAAAATATGAAATGTAGGCTAAGACTCTCTAAAAAATCAGCATTGTTGTTCGGCTTTTTATTTATCCATTTGTTGATTCACTCGAAGAGCAAGTAACGCAACCAACTGATCAGTTTGATATCAATCTTTTGTGATACACCGTCATATTTACATTATTAGTTCAGTACGAATGATTTGCTTTGGTACCTGGTCAAACTTAAGCTCTCCTCTGTCTGCAGCAAACTCGCAGGCAGCAGCTTCTCCCCCCTCGCTCACATGCGTGCTGTGCTCAGTCACCTAGTGCCTGAGCTCGGATCATACCAAAATTAGGGGGAATTTACGACGGTGCCCCATGCTTCTGAAGAAATGACCCGGGCTTAAGCCCAGTAAGCCACCCCCCCGCTCCGCTAATGGTTGACTCCAAATCTCCCGAACACTATGTCGATTTGAGAACGGAAGACCGAAACAGCGAGACCAAGACCGAGACAAGACAAAAGTCCGTCGAGACCAAGACGAGACCAAGACCACGTAAAAGTGGTCTCGAGACATCCAACTCTAGTATATACCTTTATATATTGTACACATATTTATTACTTTTTAGATTAGCCATTTTTATATTTTGCTTGTTTTACGTTATTGTATTTTTGCACAACTCTGTAGCTTGAGAAGCTCGCACACAAGAATTTCACTCACATGTACTGTACCAGTGTACCTGCACATGTGACGTGACAATAAAAGTGATTTGATTTGATTTGATTTGATAAAACGGGCGGATCGAGACCACATCCGGGACTTTTTCGCGTTCTCGGCTTGATGCGTACTTCGAATTGGAACAGTACTTGGTCTCCGACTGATGACGTATCACAAGTACACGAGAACGCAAGTACGCACAAGTACGCATATTGATAAACGCCCCAGGTGAAGAAGGGGGAGAATCGTTGTAATTTAATAAAGTTGATTTTAGACTGTGTTTATACAGATATGGATTTATTAGTGCAATATGTATGGAGTACACTGTAGAGTTTTATTGCTAGGAAGGAGTAGCAGTAGGGGAGACCGGGGATAGTTGTAACATTTTTGACATTTCTGTCTGTAAATTGGAGCTCTTTTAAGGTAGTGGATTCAAAATTTAATGCAAAGTATTTACATGTCTCTGCTATTAAATAGTGCAGCTATTTTCTCTGCAGCACAATTACCCATTGCATGGTATGGTCTCAAACAAAAAGAGTGAAATGTTACAATTAACCCCATAGTCTGGGTTAGTTGTAACATATCCTGGGGTGAAATGTAACACAATGAAATAAGGGTACTGACAAAACATTAACATGTAATCTTTTTTATTCAACACATGAATGCACATAGAGCCATTTATGTAGCTATGTGTGTGTGTGACAGAATGCAGAAATCTAGCTTTTGAGCATATTCCAACCCCCCAAAAAAGACAAATTATGGAATTTTCTGCAACTGAATATTTCATTAATTTTGGTTGGTCTTCCTTGAGTTTGGCCTCATTGGCTCAGTGGGCATTATAACCTACAACTCTTGCACCAATTTTGAACATAACAATGAAGCTGAAAAAATGTAGTTGTGCACCAGCATCACAATTCCATTACTTTTTATTAGTGGTGCAACGGATCAAAAATCTCACGGTTCGGATCGAATTACGGTTTTAAAGTCACGGATCGGATCAATTTTCGGATCAGCAAAAATAGAAAAAAAGACAAAAATTCTACTTGCCGTTTACTTATTTAAGTATTTTTTGTCTATTAAAAAAACATTCAACTGAAGACTCATTCCACACACTTATATAAAAACTAATTAAGGTGCAATATGGACATTATGGGCCATGCTGGGCAGCCTCTGCATCCTCTGCACACGGCCATAAACAACCAGAGGAGTCTGTTCAGTGACAGGTTGCTTCTCCCAAAGTCAAGGACCAGCAGACTTAAAAAGTCCTTTGTCCCACACGCCATCAAACTGTTTAACTCCTCGCTGGAGGGGAAACGGGGACAGAGGAGGGGGAACAAGTAGCTGTAGTGCCTTTTCACTGTGCAATAGTTTTTGTTAATATCCAACGGTGTAATAGACTCTCAATACTTAAAATGTGCCGTTCCCTTGTATTCTTATTCCTATTTATTCTATTTATCCCTTTTGTATACTCTGTATTTATATATGTGTATATATGGTATATTTCTGCTCACATTCTGCAACTTCTGTTGGTGCTGTGCTACTGGAAACTGAATTACAGTTTGAACCCACCCGAGGGATAAATAAAGTTTCATCTAATCTAATGTAATCTATAGGACAGTGCAGGGCTTTGTATCTACCACTCCGCTGTGATATAACGAGCGGTCACGGTCACGTGGCTTTCCGTTGCCCTGGAGGAGCTCCACCCATTTGTAGTTTGAGCAACAGAAGATGCCTGGGACAGTTCAGCCGTAACTTTAAACTTCTCCTGCTCATACATGCCTGGGTACGATCTTGTCACTGAAGTGGACGCGCAACGAGATATCATAGCGTGGCTCAAGCACGTTCATCACAGTTTAAACCTTGTTTTGCACAACAGGCGACGGCCTCCGTCTGCAGCTAAACACCCCATTAGCTTTTAGCTTTAGCCCGGTCGGACTGGGCAGCAAAGGGCTGCTTAAATGCCGCAAACTCCTCTGCTCCGCTACTTGGACCGCTGGCGCTGATCATAACTACCGCTTGACAGACTGACCGCGCGCACCATACCCATACTTTTTTTTCTTTTTCGAATCTTCGGATCACGTGCGTACCAAACCGTGGAGTGGGATCGGTTTGGATTTCGGATAAACCGTGATCCGTTGCACCCCTACTTTTTATCATGGCTTACCTTGGTGTGGTTTGCAAAGTGCTTCAGAAAGATGAGGAAATCTGTTTCTTGCACCCATCCTGATTTATTTCCACTACCAATACTTCCTACTGGTCCATCTCTGACACAGTGGTCTGCATAATGTATGTGTGGGAACACAAACAGTGGAGGAATTGTGTTGCCAATGGCATTAACCGCATATACAAAGGTGACCAGTGAACATCTCTCTGCTGATGTCATAGAACCCAATATGTTTAATATAAGTTAAAGTAATAGTGTGGTAAGTTGTAACATCTGCATTATTGTTACAACTGACCCAGACTGTTGCAGTTACAACTGACCCAGACTCCTATAGCCATGAACTAGCTAAGATTACAGCCAACGGCTAAAACATTAGCACTAAAGACCTACACAGAATATATCCCCATAGACATACAAATAACATAATTTAAGTTTGATGAGTTTAACTGCAAAGCAGATAATGCTATTAGAAATTGAAATAAAGTAGAAAAACTTACTTTTTGTCATAAAAATTAGTTTTTTTTGTGTTAAATTGTCTGTGTTTGACAAAATGTGCTGATTTTTCACATGTGATAGCAGAACTGAATTGGGCATGCACAGGATGAGTGACATCATTTGAAACTTAGCCCTGATTGGAGAAATTGGAAGTGTTACAACTGACCCACGTTACAACTATCCCCGGTCTCCCCTATAGGTTTGAGTAGTGATGGGTCCACCAACACTGACGCAACAGCGCATGTATCCAGCTCAAAGAGCGAAACCTGTATCGGTGCGTGTGTCGCTTTAAGAAAAAGTTACGTGATCGATACAGCTGCTGTATCGATCACTGCCAACGCGCCAAACTGTGTTTAAAAGCATCCGCATCTGTCAACGGAATGAGTCACCACCTGTTTTTGTTTCAGTGTGATCTATCAGAACAGGAAAAACAGCAATGTGACCTGCAGTGTAAATTATTTATTTTATGCAGGTTAAATGTCGCATCTGTTCTGCGGAGCTTTCTTACACAAACAAAAGCACCTGCTCAGTGTTCAGAGCCAAACATGAAAATGAGACAAACACACCGAGAATGAACACAGGTCGGCCTATATAGACATTGACATCTTGTTATTCAAGATGGCGCCGCGGATGGCAGCCTCGGTACTGCGCTCTCTCGCACTTTTCCTGTTTTTGTTTATTTTCTGCGCTTTTGGTCACTCAGACCACATCACTTTCTCCAGAGATGAACTGCTAAACATCAGGCAGTCGTCTCACTATAGTTCTTATCCATTTTTCACAAACCCGGAAAGTTTTTTGGAGATTTTAGTTGGAGGCGCAGCAGCTCTCTGTGGCTCCTGGAGGAGACGTAGACGGGGGACCCGCGCTGGTGCACTGGTGAAACTACGTCGGCGAGGATTCCGCACAGCACTCCCCTCCATTCACCTCGCGAATCTCCGCTCTCTTCCAAACAAAGTCGACGAATTACTGCTCTTAAACCGGACTAACAAGGACTTTGCACGCTCTGCTGCCCTCTGCTTCACTGAAACCTGGCTCAGTGAGCGTGTCCCAGACGCTGTCTTAAATCTGCCGGGCTTCCAACTTCACCGGGCGGACCGCGAAACGGAGCTCTCAGGGAAAACAAAGGGTGGTGGAGTCTGCTTCTACATTAATGAAGGTTGGTGTACTGATGTCACAGTGTTACAGAAACACTGCAGCCCACACTTGGAAAGTCTTTTCATCAATTGTAAACCGTTTTATTCACCGGGGAGTTTTCTTCCTTCATGCTGGTCGGAGTTTACATCCCTCCTCAGGCCAACGCGAACAACGCACTGTGCGAGCTGGCTGACCAGATCACCACCCTGGAGAGGAAATTCCCAGACTCCTTTACAATTATCCTTGGGGATTTTAACAGAGCAAACCTCAACCACGAACTCCCTAAATACAGACAGCATATAGACTGCCCCACCAGGGACAACATCATACTGGATCACTGTTACACCACTCTAAAAGATGCCTATCGCTCTGTGCCCCGGCAGCTTTGGGACATTCTGATCACTGCATGGTCCATCTTATTCCAGTTTATAGGCAAAAACTCAAACGTGCCAAGCCTGTAGTCAAAACTGTGAAGAAGTGGACTAACGCAGCAAAGCAGGAACTGCAGGACTGTTTTGACTGCACTGATTGGACTGTTTTTGAAGCTGCATCTGATAACCTGGATGAGCTCACGGACACTGTGACATCATACATCAGTTTTTGTGAAGACGTGAGTGTGCCAACAAAGACCTTCTGCACATACAACAACAATAAACCATGGTTCACCCCTAAACTCCAACATCTTCGTAAGGCCAAAGAGGACGCCTACAGAAGTGGTGACAGGGCCCTGTACAAGCAAGCCAGGAACACACTGACCAAGGAGATCAAAGCAGCTAAAAGGATCTACTCCCAGAAGCTGGAAGAACGGCTCTCAGCCAACGACCCTGCGTCAGTGTGGAGGGGCCTGCAGGAAATCACCAGCTACAGACGCCCCCCACCCACTGTTGAAGCAAACAAAGACCTGGCCAACGAGCTAAATACATTCTACTGCAGGTTTGAGACGGACAGACTCCCACGCCTCACCCTCCCCTCCCCAGAGACACCGCTTCAGACACTGACCCCCAACACACCTTCCACCTCTCCCCCCTTCACCCTCACCCTCTCCAATCCAGTCTCAACGACCACCCCCACCCTCCCCAATCCAGACTCAACGACCACCACCACCCTCTCCAATCCAGACTCAACGACCTCCATCACTCCTCCCACCCCCCTTTCCTCCTCCCTGAAACTCAGAATACACACTGAGGATGTGAGCCGACTATTCCAGAAACAGAAGCCCAGGAAAGCCCCGGACCAGGCGGTGTCTCACCCTCCTGCCTCAAGACCTGTGCTGAACAGCTGGCTCCCATCTTCACTCGCATCTTCAACAGATCCCTGGAGCTGTGTGAAGTCCCATCCTGCTTCAAACGCTCCACCATCATCCCTGTTCCCAAGAAACCCACCATCACAGGACTGAACGACTACAGACCTATCGCCTTGACGTCTGTGGTCATGAAATCCTTCGAACGACTGGTGTTAGCCCATCTGAAGGACATTACAGGCCACCAGCTGGACCCTCTGCAGTTTGCCTACCGGGCAAACAGGTCGGTGGATGATGCAGTGAATATGGGGCTGCATTACATCCTGCAACACCTCGACCGCCCGGAACTTATGCCAGGATCCTGTTTGTGGACTTTAGTTCGGCTTTTAACACCATCGTGCCTGAACTTCTCTCTTCCAAACTCTCCCAGCTCAGCGTGTCTCCAGCTACCTGTCAGTGGATCACCAGCTTCCTGACAGACAGAAAGCAACAAGTGAGGCTGGGGAGATCACCTCTGAAACTCGGGTCCCTCAGTACTGGTGCCCCTCAAGGATGTGTCCTCTCACCACTACTGTTCTCCCTCTACACTAATGACTGCACCTCCAAGAACTCGGCTGTTAAACTCCTAAAGTTTGCAGATGACACCACCGTCATTGGCCTCATCCAGGATGGTGATGAGTCTGCATACCGGCAGGAAGTTGAGCGGCTGGTACTCTGGTGCAGTCAGCACAATCTGGAGCTGAACACTCTTAAAACTGTAGAGATGACAGTGGACTTCAGGAGACATCCCCAACTCTGCCCCCCTCATCATGTCAGACAGCCCTGTGTCGACTGTGAAGATCTTCAAGTTCCTGGGTACCACCATCTCCCAGGACCTGAAGTGGGAGACCAACATCAACTCCATCCTCAAAAGACCCAGCAGAGGATGTACTTCCTGAGACAACTGGGAAGTACAGTCTTCCACAGGAGCTGCTGACCCAGTTCTACACTGCAGTCATTGAGTCTGTCCTGTGCTCCTCCATCACAGTCTGGTATGGTGCAGCCACTAAACAGGACAGGAGCAGACTGCAGCGGACTGTACGGGCAGCAGAAAGGATCATCGGTGCCCCCTGCCCTCCATCCAGGATCTGTACCTCTCAAGAACCAGGAAACGGGCAGGGAAAATCATCACAGACCCCTCACACCCTGGACACAGACTTTTTGACCTGCTGCCCTCTGGCAGACGGTACAGAAGCCTGCAGACCAGGACCACCCGACACAGGAACAGTTTCTTTCCCTCGCCATCTCCCTCCTAAACAGTTGACCTGTCACACTGCTCCCCACTGCCAGACTGCAACTGCACCTTATGTACATTCTGTAGTATTCATTCCACCTCATTTCATTTCTGTATTTTATGTACATAAGTTTAGTTATTTATAGTTGGTTTACACAGCTTTGTGTATGTATGTGTATGCATGTGTAATGTATATATAGACGTGTGTGTGTGTGTGTGTGTGTGTGTGTGTGTGTGTGTGTGTTTTAAATTGCTGTGCTTGATAGCCTCCATCTACCGGAACCAAATTCCTTGTATTTGTCTGCACATATACTTGGCCAATAAACACGATTCTGATTCTGATTCTGATTCTGAACAGCTTCATCATCTTTTTTTCATTAATATGTGTTTTATTATTTTTGAAATCAAGCATGTAGGAAGACTGTTCTGGTCCAGGCAGTCCTGAATTTTATTATAAAGGACTGCCAACCCCTTAGTATTGTGGAGAGTGAGGGGTTCAGGGAGCTGGCTCAGGTCCTTGATCCATCATATGTTTTGCCAACCAGAAAGGTTTGTATAGACAATGTTTCATCAGGTAGCTGATGTGTACTAATTTGGGGTAGATGACAAAAACCAAAACAGCCATGCATTTTTTTTAGTATTTCAGAAAACCTGTGGCAGGGGCTCGATGAAGAAGTTGGCAGACAAACCAACAATGCAACGGCGGACTCCATCATTGAGGTCCAGCGCTACTCGGAGGAGAGAAACATTCAAAGATCAGAGGATCCTTTAACGTACTGGGGGAATAGGAAGACATCTTATCAGAACCTTTCCCACCTGGCTTTACAGTTTTTGTGTACCCCAGCTTCATCTGTGTATGAACACTCATCCCCCAACCCAGGGATCACCACAACATAACCTAACAGACCTACACCTTAGTTCACAGATTCGCTTTGTCGAGGGTTTATTTCTGGGACTTCACACAACCCAGGATTCAAATCATGAATACATGATGGGCTTGGATTTACAACATTATGAATGAAATGCGCTCTATTTGGAAGCAGACGGCCCCCCTCCCCTGTCGACGGGTTGTGTGTGAGACTTTGAATCATCAAACTGTAAATTATAAATTTTAAATTTCCAAAAGTTGAATCTGTTCATCTGGACGTAGCGTTTTGTGGGAGAAACGTTTCTTCACTCATCCAGGTGACTTCTTCAGTCTCAGCTGACTGCAGGTTTCCCCAAATCTTATAAACAGTACAACAGAATCAACTTTTGAAGATTTACTTTCCTGGATGATTGAGAATGCATCAATAAATTTTAAATTGTTATTGATCCCTTTACCCCGAGTCCTAAAGTGTATATTTATTTTCTTACTCTTCTTATATTTATTGATTGTTTACTTGCACTGCTGTAACTGGAGCCTCGTCGTCTCGTCTCTCTGTATACTGGACTGTATGTAGCGGAGATGACAATAAAGTTTACTTTGACTTCAGCAGCAAGCAGGCGCACTGAGGGCTCTCGCGCTCACTTTATAGAATTTCGAAAAAAAAAAAAACATCGGTGCAAATTATCATCACCATCATCATTAAGTCTGTATAATAATGTCTGGTGTTTGTTGTGTTGTTTTTATTTTGCGAGTTGGCTATTAGACGCTGCTCCAGCCAGCCAGAGAATCCCCCGCCGCCCCGCCCTCTCCTCCCTGTGCCGCAAGCAGCAGGCGCACCTCGCAAACGGAGGGCGCCCTTACTCCCAGCAAATGGGCGATAGAAAACCGATCGGTGCCTGTGACATCTCCAAAATGCGCTGGCATGACGTCGGGGCAGCATGAGTACGAGCAATTTTTTTGGACATTCCCGTGATGCCGCCCTGGGCAACCGCCCATGTCGCCATCAAAAACCGGTACTGCCGGTGTCCTGCAGGTTTTAGATGTGTCCTTGATCCAACACAACTGATTTAAAGGCTAAATTACCTGTTCAACATGTCCTGAAATTCCCCAGAGGCCTGGTAATGAACTAATCATGATTCATGTGTGTTGACCCAGGGTCAAAACCTGCAGGCCACCGGCCCTCGAGGCCTGGAGCTGCCCACCCCTGCCTTAAACAGTGCTAATCTCACATATTCACAAATGTTGATGGGAAAATTCTGTGATTATAATCACGGATGATATCATGTCTAAACCTGTTTCCACAAAAAAAGATGAAATTGTGATGTTTAATACGACATGAGCTCATTTCATGACTTAGTTTTCACTTTACATTTCAACACCGTGTTTCAATGAAATTGAGACAACAACAATGTAGGAGCCGTATGAGTTGTTCCTCTTTTGATTAAGTGGGTTGGTTTAAATGGACTCACTGTATTGGTGCACGGGTGTGGGGCGTGTCTCATGGGTGTGTTAGGTGATAAATGTGGTTGCACTCACCTGTTCACCGCACCTGATGTTGATGAGCAGAAAGGTAGGGTGAGCATGAGGCAAAACCTTCTGTTGACCGCAGCTTGAATTATTTTGATGTATTTTGACTGTAACTTGATGGTTTATGTATATTTATGCACTAAGTGATGCCATAGGCCAATGTTGTAATTTGGCATAGTAATTAGTGCAGTTCTTTGCGAGTTGCAGGTATTTGTTTGTGCAGTCTGTGCATTTGTTTAATAGTTAATCCCATGTGCTGATTTGTATATTGGACAGTTGTATGCGGAATAAAAGGAGCAAATGATACAGAAGTGCGTTTATTATTGAACGTCATCTGTGTCCTCATGTTTAGCCTGCCATGGCCGTTGGTTGGAGGAGCCCCAATAAACAATAACAACAATAGACTGGAAATGTTGTGCAATTCAAAAACAGGAAGAATTTGAGAAGAAGAAATCGAACATGTGATGCTAATGAGGTGAATTATTACTGTAAAAAAAGAGCATCCGAGAGAGGCTGAGAGTTTCTGAGGTAAAGAGTGAGAGGGCACTCTGTGAAAGACTGAGTCTCAAAATTATTAAAATTAAACAATCCAGTTTCTCAACATTAAAAAGAATTTGTGGATTTAATCATCTACAGTTCATCATATTCATCATGTGTAATTTTGTTTCTGACGAATACTGAAATAAAATCCCAAATAAAAACTGTAGAAGGACTTTTTCACTGCGGAATGAAGATTTAAATGTCATGTTCTGCCGGTGGAACTTATGCACAAATAGATGTATACCAGTATTACTGGGATTTAAGGAAACACTGCTGTTGAAAATGTCCAGCACAGGGAGTATTACAAGCAATTTAATTCAATTATTGTCACGGCCTGCAGGATCAGCAGGTCGCTGATCAGTCGTTTCTGCTTCTCTCTCTCTCTCGCCCTCTCTCGCTCTCAGGGGAGGACCTCATTGCTCACGGTTTTCCCCTGTGCTTCCCGAAGTGGCGAATGTCGAAGAGAGAATGGATTTGAGTGTGGATTGGATACACCTTTTTGGACGTTGTAAATAAATTCTCTTGTGTGCATCTAACCCCGGAGTCCTGCGTGAGAGTCCACCACGTCAACCGTAACAATTACATCAAACAAAAGAAAAACATCTACAGTTGCTGCCAAAGATCGAGTTAAAAAACTGAGGACAGACAGAAATTGCAGCGCAGCTCTATAAAATTACTACTCACCCTAACTAAGTGATCACACTCCAATACCACTGCACTTTAAGCTCCACTTCTCCACACTGTGTCCACACTGGCTGTCACCAATAGGTCCTGAAGACGATGGAAGGACTGGGGTCAAAATCATTAGCACAACGTCTAAAAACACCAAGAGAACAAAGCAAGATAATTATTAAAATTATAAAACAGTTGAAACACTAGTGGATAATAAAATTGTGCTTTATTAGAAATTTAAGGAGATAAGCACACAGAGCACAGGTTTAACAGTGTGTGGCTCCCTCTAGTGGATGTTGTGGAGTATTCTGTTGTCTTTGCTCCAAAGGTTTTTGTACAGAGTTTTGGTGTTTCCTGTCACTGTGGGCCTCACAGCACAGTAGTACACAGCAGAGTCTGTCACTGCAGCAGAGGAGATCTGAAGAGTCATCAGTGTTTTATCTGCACTTACATAAACAGACAGTCCAGAGATTTCTTCTTTCATTACTTTTCCTGATGATAAATGATAGATCAGGAACTCTGGTGGTTTTCCTGGGTAGTGTCGATACCAGAAAAAGTAATCATTAATTATAATATCTCTGGATAATCTGTAGGACAGAGTGAGAGTGTTTCCTTCTAAAGTGGACTCTTCATCCTTGACTGCAGTGAGCTGATCACAGCTGACACCTAAAGGAAGAGATAAATGTTGTTAAAGACGATGTTAAACTGTGAGCGCCTGTTCCAGTGATTTCTAGCAAACAGATCCTTTAAAGACATTTCTTCTTCCTGCTTTAACCGACCTGTTAGTGTGATCAGAAACAAAGGAAACATGAGCCAGTAATGCAGTGACAGCATCTTCCACACACTATCTGTTCTGTATGCTTTAGATATTGAATGTATCTGACAGTGGGAGTCCTTTTCTGCTCTGTGACAGTGTTGCTCCTCCTTCAGCCTCTTCCTCCTCTCATATCTCTGCATGTTACAAACACCAAAACCACAGCTGAAAACACAGAATTTGGAGGAAACAGTTCTTCTGGTGTCTTTCTTGCTTTTAGTTTTCACATCTTTATTCAAAAGGAATATTAAAGTCTACATTTAAACAGAAATGTGACAGAAACTGAAACAAATATTTTTCAAAGGAAAACGCCACAGAAACGTGTTTATTTTGAAGTGAATTTGATTTATCGTCAGGTCAGCATTAAATGCTTAAACAAATTAAAGGTTTCCTCTGTATCTGTACCAACCTTAGTTAGCACTGCAACACAACTGTTGTGTCAATAAACCCAGTATATATGGCTTTCATCAAACCACAACCCCAAATTATTTTACCCTTTCCAAAATTTGATCTTGATTTCATCCCCAACTCTTTTCCTTCTAAAAAAAACATTTCAGTTTTATCAACGTAGAATTTAAACCCCCATTGATACGACCACTGCTCCACCTCTGTAATTGCTCTCTGTACCTTCTTTACCATTAATTCCACATTTCTTCTTCTTTCTCTTGCTCACATTGCAAAAATCTGCAAAAAGTGCGAACCCCATCCCACCCTCTATGTTCTTAAACACATCATTTATCAGCAATGAAAACAATAATGGGCTAACTATGCTAACTGTTAGTTGTGTTGCACGCACACACTGCTCTCTATACTCGCTTTGGACTATTTGAATTAGTTTTTGTGTTTTCTGAGTTTTGATTTCGGACCACAGCCAGTGGACGATCTGTACCAACCTCAGCACTGCTTCTCAGTATGGGCCTGAAGAAAGCCCCTGACAGCTGAGGAAGGCGTTGATATTAAGAAGTCGTTTGAGTTTGTGACAGAGGAGATTTCTGTTGTCAAACTGCAGAAGAAAGGATCATCACTGGGCTTCGCATCAAACCCGGGTCATATGCTCAGGCGGTGGCCCCTGACAGCGTAGAGGAGCCCGGAAAAGAAGATGTCAGCTCCACGGAGCATCAAGTAGTTACCTTTCCTTGGACTAAATGTGTTAAATTGGACTATAACAACATTGAGGCTTGCCGCCCTTCACCCTGAAAAAATGACATCAACAAAGCAGCCTCATTGTGAGATTTGGTAACAGAAAACTGATCAAACAAGGAAAGAAACTGAAAGGATGCGACGTCTTCATGAATGAACATCTGACAAAACAAAACACTGACTCACCAGGAAAACACGTTACTTGAAGAAACAGAGACAAACTCTAAATACATGGAGCACAAACTGTAAAGGATTCATTAAACTCAATGGAACACCAGAACGAGCCAAAGTGTTGGTCATCAGAAACATTTAGGACCTGGACAAATACTGATGTTCATCTTACTGTCACGGTTCTGGGTCATTTTGACCCAGCATTGTCTGTTTCTTATGTTTTGGTGCTTTTCTGTATCATGATTTATGTCTGATTCTTTAACTCTCCTGTTTTAATGAGTGTTATAAATCTATGTTTCAGTTTGGTTCTGGTCATGAGTTTAGTTTGATGTTAATTCTTCTTTAAGTCTCTGTCGTCTCTGGGTTCATGTGTTTTATTCTTTCAGTCTGTCTCTCAGTGTCAAGTCTGCGTCTTTGTGATTTGTTTCGTGTTTTTGGTTTTATTTTGATAGTCCCAGTCTGATGTCAGTGTGTTCAGTTTTACTTCTCCCCTGTCTCGTTAGTCTAATTTCTCCCAGCTGTGTCTGCCTTTCCACCAACTCAGGGGATTTATGGGCTTGTTGGATGAGCTGCACGAAGCCCGCGAGGTTCTTCAAGCTTCTGTTTATGATAAACTGGGACTGAGAACATTTCAGCACACAGACCATAATGTTCTGGACTTGGACAAAGATATAGACCCAGAAAAAAGGTTCTTCTACTACATCAGCAACAACTGCTGCTATTTCACTGATGAGCAGTTTAGTCACACCATCAACACGAAAAATAAATGATCAATAATCAATTTTAATAGCAGAAGGCTGTACGCCAGTTTCAATAATATAAAGGAATCTTTCAATCAGTTGACAAAACCATTATTACCATTTCTGAAACATGGATCAAAGATGAATCCACCATCCCAGTCTACCTGTCAGAGGCACTGCCCCAGATCTCCATGTAACGTAGTAGATGCAGATCAACCATGACAGCTCTACAACACTGAGGCCCTTCAGGAACCTCATCCATCCCAGGGGCCTGGCCACCAAGCAGTTGTTTAATTGCCTAACTGATCTCAGCCCTAGTGACTGATGAGTCATCCCCCTCATTCAGAGAATCTGCTTCTTCTACAGAAGACGTGTCAGTGGGATTCAAGGGTGTCCTGATGCCACGTGCATTTGTGCACATCTTTAAATTTGAACACGGTGTTCGCTGTGAGCAAAGTCCAATAACAAAACACCAAATCAAATCAGGCAGGCTGTTTCTCCCAATCACAGCCGCCCAACTCTTTTTTTGTTGTCCACATGAGGATTAAAGTCTCCCAGTAGGACAACAGAGTCACCAGATGAAGCACCCTCAAGCACCCCACCCAGTGACTCTAAGAAGGCTGGGTACTCTGAACTGTTGTTCTGCTTTGACTATCAGCACAAGAGCTCACACTGGAGAGAAGCCATATCACTGCAAAATGTGTGGGAAAAGGTTCACATGTAGCTGTAACTTGTTGCAGCACATAAGAACACACACAGCTAAGAAGCCTACTAAAATGTGAGAGAAAAGGTTAATATCTAATATCTATCCCGTGAAAATCCACGCGAGAAGTCAAAATCAGCAAAGTAATGCTTGAAAAACATGAAAAATATTTGTTTGTTTCTTATAATAATTAGATGTTACATTATAAATGTTGAGTATAGTTATGTTTGGGGGTTTTTGGATACTTTTTAGATCACAGTTTTTTTCCTGTTACTTGTTGCTTCATGTTGCTCAGTTTACTTTTTGATTTATTTTGGGTTTTAACAAGAGTCTAGCTCTGCTGTGGACCAGCATGCACTGGGGAAGGTTCAATGTTTTGGGATTTGTTCTTTTTTTTTTAAACAGTGAATGAGAGGCAGAAGGAGCCATGATGTCCTTTTTTTCTTTACTTACCAAGGATGAACTCCACAGATTTTGATTTTTGATAAATAGCCAGTACACAAAGTAAAAATCCCAGCTCTTAGGTCCAAGGAAAGAACCCCTCATTGTCATGGCACACAAGGCGAGCCGTGTGTAATTTATTAAAGGACCCTAGATGCAGGCACTCGTGATGTGAGTGGGCTTTTATTGAGGAGGAAACCTCAACTGGAGAAAGCTAACAAAACCACAGACCTGAAATGGCAAAGCAGGGAGACGCAGGTAGATGACACAGAATGAAGCAGGGAATGAAAACAGATGACGGAGGGAGATAACGCAGATCAACCAGCAGATCATCCAATCAGTGGATGGGAGACAGGAGGGGAACACACCTGGGAGAAATCAAAGCTGACGAGACATGGGAAACGTAAACTGAACACACTCACATGAGACGAAGACCTTCAGAATAAACCTGACCACCTGTACTGCTTCTGGGGAGAGGTGAGACTGGTTAGGGGTAATGCCACTTTACTGAAGTTGCGAATGAACTTCCAGTAGAAAATTAGCAAACCCCAGGAACCTCTGGAGCTCTTTCCAGTTCTTGGGCACCGGCCAGTCTACAACTGCTTTAATCTTAGCAGGATCCAGCGCCGCTCCAAGCTGGCAGCTAGTATCAGCAGCTCCGACCTGACCGAGTCCTTTTTCTCTTTAATATATGTTTTCTTTGTTGTTCCTGTGTTTCTTCTTTTTGTTTTTCTATTGTGGACTGCTGTCCCCCGCAATGGAGCTCAGAATTTTATGTAAGAAAAAAGAAATTGTGTATGTTTCTGTACTGTGTACTGTTTGTTTGTATATGTGTCTTTCTGGCTGCTGTTACAGCCAAATTTCCCCTTGTGGGACAATTAAAGGATTATACTAACTGTCCCTGCTCGACAATAAAATCCAAGGTTGAACCGTCTGTACGTGAAATTCGCACTTCTCACCTTTCACAAACAGTCTATTTTCAAGTAGCCGTTGCAGGACGAGGCGCACATGCTTGACATGTTCTGTTCGGTCTCGAGAGAAGATGAGAATGTCATCCAAGTACACAAAGACAAAGTGGTTGAGGAAGTCCAGCAGAACGTCGTTGACCATGGCCTGGAAGACAGCTGGAGCATTAGTGAGACCAAAAGGCATGACCAAGTACTCAAAATGCCCCAAGTGGGTATTAAACGCCGTCTTCCACTCATCTCCCTCGCAAATATGTACCAGGTGATAGGTGTTGTGGAGGTCCAGCTTGGAAAAAATTTCCGCACCCTGGAGCAACTCAAACGCTGATGCTAAGAGGGGCAGGGGGTACTTGTTCTTAACAGTAATCTTGTTTAGACCCCGAAAGTCAATGAAGGGACGAAGGGTCTTGTCCTTCTTTTCAACAAAGAAGAACCCTGCCCCGAGAGGTGATGTAGCGCTCCAGAGATTCGCGTTCTGGTTTGGAGATGCTATATAATCGGCTGGTGGGTAACGGCGCCCCAGGTAACAAGTCAGTTCCACAGTCATAGGGACGGTGAGGTGGAAGTGACAGGGCAAGGTCTTTACTGAACACCTTGGCCAAATTATGGTACTCTGCAGGCACTGCAGACAAGTCAGGTGTTTGGACTGGGTCGGCAAGAGCAGTTTGTGCCAGGTTAGGAACCGCTGACCTTAAATAGTGTTCATGGCACCACACGCTCCACCCGGAGACACGGCCCTGACTCCAATCTATTTGGGGATTGTGTTGCTTGAGCCACGGATATCCTAACACTAATAGAGTGTTTGGGGATTTGAACAGAAACAAACAAATCTTCTCGACGTGGTTACCAGACAGAACTAAAGTTATCTCTTGTGTGTGATGAGTGATTTCTGCTAGCAGGCTACCATTGAGAGCAGACATCTGTAATGGTTCGTGCAGCAAGACCTGTGGGAGACCTAACCTACTGGTGAGAGCGGCATCCAAGAAACTTTGCTCTGCCCCCGAGTCTATTAGAGCTTTACAGGAATGAGTGATTGATTTAAAGGTGAGCTTAGTGGAGCAGTGTAGGTGGGAAAAACAGTGACACTCGGCAGTAGCCCTACTGTTACTGATGGGCAAAATTGTGATGGGCAAGAAACAGCAAAATGCCCCCCTTTCCCGCACATGAGACACTCACCCTGCTGGCATCTCTTCCTCCATTCTACAGCGCTGACCCTCGCTCGCCCCAACTGCATCGGCTCTTCCTCCTCCTGAGGATCCGGTTCCACTTTTTCTCCACTGGAAGAGAAGGAGCCAGCCCAAGTGCCTGGGCCCCCACCGGCCCGTCGAGTCTCCCAAGGCCGCCTCCAGCACTCTCACATGTGGTCGTCCAACCTGATGCACATGTTAACCAGAGCTTCAAGAGTTTTAGGTAATTCCTTTGTGGCTAACTCATGTTTTAGCCCTTCGTTAAGGCTGTTAAGGAATGCCCCCAAAGCACCTTTTCTTCCCAACCGGTCTCCACAGCCAAAATCCAGAAGTCCACCGAAAAATCAGCCACACTCCTCTTCCCCTGTTTCAAGGTAAACATACGATGAGCAGCTGAGTCAGGGCTGGAGCCTTTATCAAATACACAGCGAAAGTTATCCAAAAAAGTCTGATAGTTTATCTGAGGGTTTGCACTGAACACAGCTTGGGCCCACTTCAACGCTCTTCCAGTCATTTGTTACACCATGAGAGTAATTTTAGCGCTGTCTGTAGCATAGGCTTGGACCTGCTGCCAAAATATTAAAGCACACCGGGTCAAAAAGCCACCACATTTATCTAGTTCACCAGAAAACTTTTTGGGTACAGGCAGTGTGTGCTCTCGTAGCGTCGGGGGTGGAGAAGGCGGTAAGGGACATGCAGCAGCCACAATGAGTGGAGGTAAAGGAGGAGGAACACTTTCAGCTGCTGTGCGAGAATTTTGCCACATACCTTTTAATTCAGTGACAGCCTGAAGCAGCGCACTTTGTTCTTTAGAAATGTGGTGCAGCATCTTCTCATGTCGTTCCAGAAGGTCAGCTTGAAGCGACAACTTACGTTTAACGGGGTCAGAGTCCGCCGAGTCCATTTTTGGGTAGAGTATTCTGTCAAGGGGTGGAGAAAGAGCGGACTTGACAGCGGAGCTCCTTGCAGGTAAACAGTGTGCTTTATTTACAAAGTGGTGAAAACAGTGAACAGCTGATCCATGTACAATGAAAGGTGAGTGGGTGGTTTTCTCCTATTCTTTTCCTCCGTGCCCGAGTAGAGAATAAACACCCGGTGTCCTCCAGTAACCCTCGTCCCACCTGGTGATTAGCCCTTGAAATTTCTCTCCTCTCTCCTCGTGGTACCTGGTGACAAACAAACAGAGCACAAAGATGACGAGGTAGTTCCTGAGGGAGAGGTTTAATCCACACATCAGCAGCTACACTACCGAGTTTTGCTAATACTCCAGCGCTGACTGAAAGTCAATTGCTCTGTTAAATAGTCCAGCTAAGATGGCGGAAGAAAACAAACACAGAGAGAGAGGGGAGAGGGAGCGAGAACACAACATCACGGGCAGGCCGACCAGTGAGGACCATCAGACCATGACACCATGACACTCATGGATGGATTTGTTTGTTGGAACCTTTCAGTCTGATCTGTGCAGACTGGTTTATCCGTCCTTCACCTGCAAAGACTACACCAGCGAGCCCTCGGTGTCGGCCTGCGTCGACAGCACGTTCAGTGTTCTTCTGAATCTGCTGTGTGGTCATACTTTAAGAACTCTGTCGGAAACGACTGAAGTTTGAAATGTCCAAAAGTTTGAAGTCTGGACTGCTGTGATTACACAACAGCTTTCTGTCACGATCGGGGGAAACACGCGAATTAAACACAATAATTCGGCGCGCCCGTGTAGTGTGCTGGCTAGACCCAAACGCAGCGAAGGCTAGCGATGGGTTGGGACAGGCACCCAGTTACCCTAGTAACAATCGGTGCACGAAACAGGGCTTCGGGACCGATCGTGGCTCAAGAGTTGACAGTTCGCCTTGTAATCGGAAGGTTGCAGGTTCGAGCCCCGGCTCGAACAGTCTCGGTCGTTGTGTCCTTGGGCAAGACACTTCACCCGTTGCCTACTGGTGATGGTCAGAGGGGCCCGGTGGCGCCAGTGTCTGGCAGCCTTGCCTCTGTGGTTCTGATGTAGCTTGCCATCACCAGTGTGTGAATGGGTGGATGGCTGAACGTGTAAAGCGCTTTGTGGTCCTTAGGGACTGTGTAAAGCGCTATACAAATACAGGCCATTTACCGATGTTACAGGCAAAGAGCGAACGGAGCCGGGATGAGAAAATGAGTTAACAGAGATAACACTCACAGTCACTGAAGAGGATGGAGACTGATGACGGCAGGGATTCGGAGCTCCTGACATGAAGGGAACAATGTCTGAGCGGAGAACAGGTGGGTGGTGTCTCTCTTTTAAACTCGACCCCGTGGTCAGCTGACCACTACCTGACACTTTCACAGCTGCACGCATGATTCATGAACAATCTAGAATATTCAGAATGTCTACAGTTGTGTGTTGTTCACTTTGCTTTCCTTATTTTAGCCGCCTGACTGTGAGGACATGAAGCTGCTCACTGGAAACTCTCCCTGCTGCTGCAGAAACATGTGAGGAGTCCTCAGTGTTTAGATCAGAGTCTGGACTCTTGTGGTGGTGGAGCAGGGCTGAAGAACCATGCTGAACATCTGGATGGATGTGATGTGGAGCAGGACTGCTGATGACCTCAGTGGAAGGACCCAAAGACTCTGGTCCTGATGAAAGGTGGAGGAGGGCTGCATCCATCTGACACTGGGGGGAAGACACTTAAACATGAGAGCAGGACAATGATGAAGGAGAGCATCATCATCTGATGTGATGAATTCAAGGAGAATAAATGGAATAAGCATGAGATGGTCTTCCTGGTTGGACTTTTAGCTTCATGTGAGAGATTTTACCTTAAAGACATAAACCTCTGTTACTCTGTTTATTTTGCTTCTGCTGCATTTTTGCATGTCCTCATCCACTAAATATAAAATAGTGTAAATGAGCAGCTTTGGATGTTTGACAGTTTTTATTGTGTCTGAACGTTCCTACAGTTGGTTTGTGGTTGATGTGGATTTGCTGCTCATGTGAATCCTCCCACAGTGTTTCATTAGCAGCTGTAACCACAGTGACTCTGATAAAACAGGAATTAGCAGAATCCATCTGATATGAAGCTGTGCTTTGAATACCACTTCCCTCCTCTTTGAAGAGTAGTCAGATATCTGTGTTCAGGTTTTTGTACAGCCTCTTCTACACTTTGTATCACTGTGTTTCTAGAGCACAGTAGTAGAGAGCTGTGTCTGCCAGGGTTAGGGCTGTTATGGTCAGAGTAGTTGTTGTATCTGATGTTTGGGTTTTATAACGTTTACTAGGAATATAATGAGCTCCATAATTTGATTTTGCGCCATTCCACAGTACAAACTGAGGAGACTGAAGATCAGAGTTATATGTGTACCAGTGAAGATAGATATCATTGTCATTTGTCTCATAGCTACATGTGAGTGTGACAGATTTTCCTTCTGTTTCAGTGACTTCAGTTTGTTGAGGAGTGATTGAGTCTCCAGCTGTGAGTCCTGGAAAAAGAAAGAAGAAAAGTAGTGAAATGCAGTCTGTATATCTGCTTAATGCAGCAGCTTCAACTAAACTTTAATCCCTGTTCTTAAACTCACCTATAATGTGAGATAGAAGCAAAAAGAGGTGCAGCAACATGTCTTTGGAGTTATTAAAGCCAGACAGACAGCACATGAACAATGTTCTTCCACTGCAGCACAATGACCAACAAATAATGTCATTGGATGAGCTCAAGTTCAGTGGGCGGGGCCAGTTTAATAGCTCAGCCAATCAAATAGTTTTGTGCTTCCACAGCAGCTCTGTCTCTGTCTCTGATCTTTACTGCTTCATTTCTCTGTTGTCTTTGTCATCAGTCCAATGACACAAATGTTTTTGTACAGAGTTTTGCTGTTTCCTGTCACTGTGGGCTGCAGAGCACAGTAGTACACAGCAGAGTCAGACAGCTGAAGCTTCTGGATCTTCAGAGGAACTGATCTGATGCTGGAATCCAGTGTGGATGAAAATCTCTCCTTGAACTCGTCTGCTGTGTTTCCATCATCCCTGCTAACACGACTCAGGATGAATGTGGGGCTGTTGTTTCCATCCTGTTTGTACCAGAAGAGATTAATATTTGTTCCACTGCTCTCATACTGACATCCAAGTGTAACTGTGTCTCCTTCAGCAGTAATGACATCTCCTTGTTCCTGGATCACTTTGTCTTCTCCTTTACACTCTGAGGAAGAACAGAACATGCAGAGGAAGAGATGGATCAATAAACATGATTGAAGTTATTGAAAAGTTCCACAGTGTAAAATGATGAAATCTTCTCTTTCTGTCCTTGTTGTGAATCGTGTGCAGAGGAAACATGTTGATGTTTGTATCTTACCAAAGAAAAGAGCAGCAAGAATAATCCACAGCCAATGTTCCATCTGTACAACAAGGTTTCAATCAACAGGAGAAACTAGCTGATGTTCAACATTCAGTCTGAGAATTGTTCTCTTCACAGCAGCACTTATTATTGACACAATGGTTGAACACAGTGCAGAAGGAGAGCACCGCCTACTGGATGATGTCGCCCTCTAGTGGAGCGTCTCTGTGGGTTTCCTGTCACTGTGGGCCTCACAGCAGAGTCTGTCACTGCAGCAGAGCAGATCTGAAGATCCATTCATCTTTGACCATCAACAACTTTAACAGACAGTCTGGAATTTTCTCTGTTTTGTGTTCCCAGTGAAACACAACGATCTCTGTTGGTGTTCCAGGATATTGTTAATATTAGAGGATAATTTACACTAATTAAAGTTTTTTGGGGGGTATTCATAAAATTGTTCACTTTGCCCCTTCATGTGGCAGCCCCGATATCAGGCAATCAAACCAAAATTATTTATATAGCAAATTTAAAAACAAAAGTTACGATCAAAGTGCTTCACAAGTTAGGAAATAAATAAAACAAGACAAATTTACCAAACAACACAAGACAAGACAAACTTAGAAGCCAACCCAATGATAGTCAAACTATCTTAAGTCAGAGCCAGAGTAAAAAGATGAGTCTTTAAATGAGATTTAAAAGACTGAATAGACTCAGAAGAGCGAATGGCAATAGGGAGATTGTTCCACAGTTGAGGAGCTGCAATAGCAAAGGCACGATCACCTCTGGTTTTCAGCCTGGACTTAGGTTGCATTAAGAGCATCTGATTTGAAAATCTTAGTGCTTTTTTAGGATTATACAAATGGAGAAGTTCTGTTAAATAGCTAGGGGCAGTGTTATTTAAGATTTTATAAGTGAGTAAAAGAATTTTAAAATCAATGTGAAATTTCACAGGAAGCCAGTGTAAGTTAGCTAAACTGGAGTCATATGATCATGCATTCTGGCACTCGATAAAAGGCGTGCAGCAGCGTTCTGTACTAGGCCTAAATAGAGGGAGTTACAATAGTCCAGTCTAGAGGTAATGAATGCATGAATAAGCTTTTCAAGGTCCTTGGGGGAGAGGAAAGGCTTAGCTTTAGAAATTTGACATAGCTGATAGAAGCTGGATTTAACCACAGTAGATACTTGTTTCTCTAATTTGAAGGAGCTATCCAGGAGTACCCCGAGGTCTCTTATAACGTGGGAGAGGTAGCTAGCAAGTGGACCAAGAGTAACAGTTAGTTGGTTCAAAGGGATATGGCTGTCAAAGACAATAACTATAGTTTTACTGTCATTCAAGGTTAGAGAGTTTTGAGATAGCCAGGTTCTCACATCATGAAGAGAGTTAAACAATGTATGCAATGGATCTGTGACATTCAAACTCAAAGGGAAATAAATTTGAATGTCATCAGCAGAACAATGGAAAGAAATATTATATCTTTGGAAAATAGATCCCAAGGGCAACATGTACAGAGAGAATAACATAGGGCCCAAAACAGACCCCTGGGGCACACCACAGGGAAAGGGAGCAGAGGAGGAAGAGGAGTATTGCCCCATAGTGATAGAGAATGACCTCTCTGAAAGATAAGATTTAAACCATAATAAGGTTGTGCCCTTAAGACCAACTACTTGATTTAACCTTGATAATAGAACTTTGTGATCTACTGTGTCAAAAGCAGAAGTCAGATCCAGTAAGACTAAAACCACAGAGCAACCTGAATCAGTGGTTAAAGGAGATCATTAAAAACTCTTAGCAAAGCTGTCTCAGTACTATGTCGAGGTTTGAAGCCCCACTGGAATTTTTCAGTAATACCATTGGTATCTAAGAAGGCCTGAAGTTGTTTACAGACCACTTTTTCCAGGATCTTTGACATAAAGGGAAGCTTAGAAATCGGCCTATAATTTGAAAGAACACTGGAGTCAAGATTAGTCATCTTAATAGTCTTAATAGTCTTCTTGAACAACAGCATGCTTGAAGGCAGACGGTACACAGCCTGAGGACAGTGATGTATTCAATATTAATAAAATACAAGGCCCGATAGTATTCAGCGCTTCCTTAAAAATAGGGGCAGGATGAATAACATAGAAAATGGGATAGCAAACAGTAGACAAAGCTCGAGGAGACGGCTCGCCGAAAACACTGGCACCATCATGGAACCAAATCTCAGGACTTTTCCCTTGATATCACACCATCATCTTCACACAGGAAATATTCATATTAATTTCTCTCCACTACGATTAATTTATGATTTAAGTCACTGGAGCAAACTCTCAGTGTCATGATTACAGGAATGCATCGACTCTAAAGCAGCCCACATGAGGCTAAAGCTTTACATGCTTTTATTTTGACAAGGTACACAGACAGGGGGGCAGGTAAGTAGGTTTTCTGCAGAGGGACAGAGCAGGGAGACACCAGAGAACTGCCCGAGAGAACGACTGCTGAGTGTCAGTGCAGTCAGAATTGCTTATATAGTATTTATTAGAGTCCTTTCATGTGTTTCACTTTTAGAGTTTCTGTGTCAGGGAGGTAAGTGAAGGTTTCAGAAGGCTGAGTGGGTGGAGAGTGGATGGGCAGGTGAGTTTTCCAGCTCTGTTACAAGTCAGTCCTTTCCAAACAGCAGACAATGAGAGAATCCTTCAGGTTTCAGGTAACTCAAGTCCACAGAGCTATGAGCAGACACAAGAGAACATGGTGAGGTAACAGAAGCTACAAGCACAAACTCATAAGTCATAAATTAAGAGCTGAATTTCCACCAGAATGAAGACAACAATCTGACAAAGAGTGGATGTTTCAGCTGGACCTTTCATTCCCAAAACATGAGGAGTTAATGAGATCCGGTTAGGGAGGTCACCAACACTACAAGCACCAACCAGCTTGCAGCCAAAGCTCTGCACAGCCCCATCAGCACTGAGTCCCCAGCCTCACTCAGACTGCTGCCAAAGCTCTGCTGGAGGTGGGAGTTGAAGATCACCTGAACCACTTTGATACGCCAGGCCTGTCCAGCATTCTCCCCACCACCTGACTCAACTCACCGCCAGATGGTGATCAGATGACAGCTCAGCTCCTCTCTTCACCAGAGTGTCCAGAACATACTGCTGCAGACCTGATGATGCAATTACAGAGTCAGACATCCACCTATACTGTGGTTAGCACACAAGTCCAGTAAAACAGAAACCACCATTCTGTCACTCTGACACATAAAGTCCTCAGAAGCACAACAGAGTTACCAGATGATGCAGCGTCCAGGATCCTGCTCAGAGACCTCAAGAAGGCCAGGCACGCTGAAATGTTGTTCAGAGCACAGACGAGAGTCTGGACCTGCCAGAGGGGGAACATCACAAAGTACCAGAGCAGGACAATGATGAAGGAGAGCATCATCATCTGATGTGATGACTTCAGAGAGAATAAATGGAATAAGCATGAGATGGTCTTCCTGGTTGGACTTTTAGCTTCATGTGAGAGATTTTACCTTAAAGAGATAAACCTCTGTTACTCTGTTTATTTGGCTTCTGCTGCATTTTTGCATGTCCTCATCCACTAAATATAAAATAGTGTAAATGAGCAGCTTTTGATGTTTGACAGTTTTTATTGTGTCTGAACGTTCCTACAGTTGGTTTGTGGTTGATGTGGATTTGCTGCTCATGTGAATCCTCCCACAGTGTTTCATTAGCAGCTGTAACCACAGTGACTCTGATAAAACAGGAATTAGCAGAATCCATCTGATATGAAGCTGTGCTTTGAATACCACTTCCTCCTCTTTGAAGAGTAGTCAGATA
The DNA here is from genome assembly GCF_013358895.1 of Oreochromis aureus. NCBI lineage: Eukaryota > Metazoa > Chordata > Actinopteri > Cichliformes > Cichlidae > Oreochromis > Oreochromis aureus. The sequence continues at coordinate 35,678,203 of NC_052959.1, read as the reverse complement.
TCTGTGTTCAGGTTTTTGTACAGCCTCTTCTACACTTTGTATCACTGTGTTTCTAGAGCACAGTAGTAGAGAGCTGTGTCTGCCAGGGTTAGGGCTGTTATGGTCAGAGTAGTTGATGTAGGTGATGTTTGTGATCTATATCGTTTATCAGGAATATATTCACTCGAGTATCCTTTGGCTCCTTTCCTGAGTATAAACTGAGGAGCCTGAAGGTCAGAATGATGTCTGTACCAGTGAAGGTAGATATCATTGTAACTTGTCTCATAGCTACATGTGAGTGTGACAGATTCTCCTTCTGTTTCAGTGACTTCAGTTTGTTGAGGAGTGATTGAGTCTCCAGCTGTGAGTCCTGGAAAAAGAAAGAAGAAAAGTAGTGAAATGCAGTCTGTATATCTGCTTAATGCAGCAGCTTCAACTAAACTTTAATCCCTGTTCTTAAACTCACCTATAATGTGAGATAGAAGCAAAAAGAGGTGCAGCAACATGTCTTTGGAGTTATTAAAACCAGACAGACAGCACATGAACAATGTTCTTCCACTGCAGCACAATGACCAACAGATAATGTCATTGGATGAGCTCAACTTCAGTGGGTGGGGCCAGTTTAATAGCTGAGCCAATCAAATAGTTTTGTGCTTCCACAGCAGCTCTGTCTCTGTCTCTGATCTTTACTGCTTCATTTCTCTGTTGTCTTTGTCATCAGTCCAATGACACAAGAATCAGAGGTTTAACAGTGTGTGGCTCCCTCTAGTGGATGTTGTGGAGTATTCTGTTGTCTTTGCTCCAAAGGTTTTTGTACAGAGTTTTGGTGTTTCCTGTCACTGTGGGCTGCAGAGCACAGTAGTACACAGCAGAGTCTGTCACTGCAGCAGAGGAGATCTCCAGATCTGCACGTTTCTCTGTTTTGTCAATGTGAGCTGAGAATCCCGACACAGCTTCATGAACTGATCCTCCCTCTGTGATGGAGAGCAGGAACTCTGGTCTGGATCTCTGGTATTGTCGGTACCACTGGATATTGTTGATAAGACCATCATATGTACAGGTCAGGTTGATGTTTCCTTCCTCTGTAACAGCTTCTTCAGCACGTTCCTGCTTTATGCTGTTCATGGAGCCCAAAGCTGCAAATGAATGATTCATGTCAGTCAGTCTTTTTCTTTCTTTGTGAGCATAATGAGATGAAGAAATCTGCTAATAATAACTCTGATCAAATCTTGTCACAATGAGACTTTTCTGTGTTCTAACACTCACCTATGCAGTGAGAGAAAAGTACAAACAGGTAAAGGAACATGTTTCAGGTGTTGAAGTCACACAGCAGATGAACAAAGTTCAGCAGAATGAAAAGACTAAGCAGCCTCTCTGCTGCACAGCCTTCTCCTCAACATCAGGCTGTAGTTCTGCAGAAAGAGACCATCTCATTGGCTGAGTTCAGCATCAGTGGGTGGAGCCAGAGAGAAGCCTGTTAAGGGTCTTTATGAACAGCAAAACATCTGCTGGTTGTTTTTACAGTTGTTCTTGTTGCATATGTGTTTCTTTCAGACTGAAACGTTTTGGAGGAGAGTATTTGAATTACTAATAAAAATAATAATTCCCTGAGATTTAGAGATAAATCTGTTCCTACACTGTTATTAACACTGGGAGCACTGAATGTATCCTGTTATGTTTTGGACATGGCTGTGATAGCTGAAGCTGCCATGAGAGAGTGTGTGGGAGATGAGAGAGTTTCCTCCACTTGTGTTGGTTTATGAGGAAGATGTGACCAGAACACAGTGACTGTTAAAGCAGGTGTTAGAAAAACGTATTATGTATGATACAACATCTTCGTTTAACACATGAAATATTGTGAGAAGTCAGAATGGTGTGTCGTGGCTCTTATCACATGTAACCGAAAGCACAGCAAGTTCCCAGGAGATACAACTCCTGAGAAAGTCCTCCTACACGTCTGTCCCAGGGTGATATGCAACATGCTACACACATCCTCTTTGTCTGTAGAAAAGCAGCTCGCTGAGACGTCCCCAGAGAGCGCTCGCACAAAGCTATGGTTGCTGCTGCTGCTCACTTGAAGTCACTAAAAGCTTTAAAGTCACATCTCTTGTGTTTCTCCATTTGTTGAAGAGTTGTTCCAGCAGCTTGGTCCATTGAGCCGGACTCCACATCTGTCCTGCTCATTCCAACAATGTCTGGAAGGTGAGGTCAGCAGCAAGGGAGGAGTAGGAGAGATGAGATCTGTAACTACATATACACTGGAGAACCAGAGGTGTGGAGAGCGATGGCCTGAATCCTACAACAGGTCGGAAAAACCTTTTCTGTCAGAGCGTAAGACTCATAAGACGGTCAGGGAGCACAGAGTGTGCACAGAAAATGACACATAATAACAGCACATAATGATAGTTATGATAGGAATCAAAAGAATAATAATAAGTACAAAAGGTCAAAGGTCACCAGTGTCTCCAGAGACTCAAAAGGGAAAACTGATGAACTAGCAGTGTAAACAAATTCAGGTGAAGTCATTTCATCAACAGTTTGGTCTTTTTGTCCAGCTTCCATGAGCTGGAGGATGCTCCCCAACCTGACTCCACTCTGTCTGTTCCACAAAGCAGCTGTAGGGTAGGTTCAGGTTGAGGCTAAACAGTAACACATGTAAGGCAGCCCCATCCATGGATTAATCACCAGAGTATGTTAGAGTTATCTGATGAACTGAAAATGTAAAGCTTGCATGTGACTCCCTTTATTTGAAGGAAATGATGTGAAGTTCAGATGAATTGTAGCCAATGATGCAGAGATCCATTCACTGATTTCCACCTTCACACCAACTGTGTAGTGCAGAGTAAATACAGCAGAATCAGTGTACTGTCAGTGTAGAGGATGGAAATCAGCCAAGAAACATCTGCTTACGTCCATCCGTCCATTCTCTTCCACTGATCCAATTTAGGGGGCGGGGCCATCCCAGCTACTGTAGGACGAGAGGCGGGCACAGCCTGGACAGGTCACTGGTCTATGGCAGGGTAACACAGAGACACACAACCATTCACACTCACAGTCACACTTATGGGCAATTTAGAATCACCAGCTAACCCAACCCCACTAAGCGCATGTCTTTGGACTGTGGGAGGAAGCTGGAGCACACGGACAGAATCTCGCAAACAGCTGCTCACATCTGGTTGAATTCACATTACAAAGAGCAGTGCAGCTCAGATCAGCTGATCACAGCCTGTACTTGAATCAAATCTACTGGAGCTCTCAGCAGAAATGATTGTGAGCTGTCATTCTTTTCCCACACTGAGCCACTACAGCTGATTTTAGGGTTCCCACCTGCTGAATCCACTTCAACCTGTTCTCTGCTCATGTTCCTGTTAGAGGCACAGTCACTCTCTAAAGGAGCCAACAGAAAATAGAAATGTCTTTATTTTCCCCTTTTTCTCTGCTCATGTTCGACTTCACTGATTCAATCTAAGAAAGTGATTTTATTATAATTCAGATTTACACTGAAATAAAGTTTGTGTTCCTGTGTGCTGATATCATTCATTTACATTAATGTAGCACAAGGTTCAGTTAACTCTGCACTTTTTCACTTTTGAGTAAAGAAGTTGATGGAACAAGTCCTGGATGTCTGTACTTTACCTACAACCACCTCTGTGGGATCAGTGATCAATCATTTATCATGTTGTTATTGATCAGTTTGATTTCTGTTGGAGATAAAGATGAAGATTTGTCATCAGTCCAATGACACAAGAATCAGAGGTTTAACAGTGTGTGGCTCCCTCTAGTGGATGTTGTGGAGTATTCTGTTGTCTTTGCTCCAAAGGTTTTTGTACAGAGTTTTGGTGTTTCCTGTCACTGTGGGCTGCAGAGCACAGTAGTACACAGCAGAGTCTGTCACTGCAGCAGAGGAGATCTGAAGAGTCATCAGTGTTTGATCAGCGTTCACTTTCACAGACAGTCTAATGACTGGATCTGATGTCAGCTGTCCTTTGTCTGAGTGTGAGATCAGGAACTCTGGAGATTTTCCAGGATATTGTCGATACCAGAAGAAATAATCACCAGGAGCTGCTTGTCTGGAGTATTTATAGGACAGAGTCACAGTGCTTTGTTCTAAACTGGATTTCTGAGTGTCGAGTGCTGTGAGCTCCTCACAGATCACACCTGCAGACAGAAAAAACTCAGAACATGTAAAAGTCTTACTGTCTCACACACAACAGAGATGGTGATTAAAAATGAACTCACCTGTTAACAGGAAGAGAAGCCAGTAAGGAAACACACAGTGATGTAATGACAGCATGTTGAGGAACATAAAGTTTGTTTTGTGTTGAACTCTGTTGAATGTGGAGGTTTTTCTCTCTTCTATAGTTCAGTAACAGCTCAGCTCCTCCCTGAATCTCTGCTCCTCCTCTCTGCTCTCAGTCACTCCTCCTCCTGTGGTTAACACACTTTATAACCAAAAGGATTTAAGGGAGCCGTGTGACACGTCACACAAGCAGAAGTCACATTAACGATGTAGACAGAGTCAGAGAGTCGGTGATACTCACACAGTTAAAAAGTCTGAAACTTGAGACATTTGGAGAAAAATGTGTGAGAAGTCCTGAATTCAAGAAACATCTCAGAATAGTTTGTGTATGTTGGGAAGGATTTTTGTTCACAACTGTTTGTTCAAATGAAGCATCATCTTATTTGATTGGATCTTAAAACACAAACCTGAGAGACGTCATGTCTGTGGACACGACATGCAGGATTGTTGTGGTGCAGCAGCAGTCCCAGTTACAGCTGACACTTTTGGACACAACATCTGTTTTACTTTGTGGCTCTTTGGTCAGTTTGCTGGTGTGTGATTCTACAGGAAATTGATGATAATAATAATAATCATTTCCTGAGTGTTCCTAGTTAGTTTCTAGTTTCTCTGTTTATTGTTTTCTAGCTTCCAAGTTCTTAGGTTTCAGTTTAGGTTATGTTTTCTTATTTTGTAATGTCTGAAGGTTTCCACAGCAAACAAAAGCGTCTCTCAGTTAAACCTTTTCATTCATGTCCTGCATTTGGGGCCGACCTCTGCCTGCCTCGCAGCACTGCCTGACAGATTGTTTATCTTCTGACAACATAAGTTTCTCATTTTGATCTAAACGGAGCTTGTGACCCATAAACTCTTCACTGAGGTTGTCACGGTTGACACTGGCCAACCGTGGGGATGTGGGGAAAGGAGGACCCAGAACGCAGGACTCTTCACTGCAAGCGGTGCGTTTATTTACAGTGCAAAAAAGGCAATAAATCCCCGTGATCTCCCTTTACTCCTGTGTCGTGTCTTCTTCCAACAAAAATTCCCAGTTTAGTGCTCTCTGCTCCTGCGTCTTCTGCACTCCCCGTGCTTACTGCTCTCTGTCGTCCCAAACTCCTCCTGAGGGAAACAATAGAGGCAGCTGTTAAACACTTTTCCCCAGCAGGTGTACACTCACGGACTTTTCAACTAAACTAGAAGACTGACGTGAAGCCTAACGCAATAATCCCACGTCAGTGGAAGCGCCATCGCTCTCCTTAATAGCTCCCCCGACGAGCCCTGATCTGCAGCAGGTGGGTGTCAAGGACTTCGGGTGTGGGCAGTCCCCTAGCAGAGCCACACCCACCAGGCCACACCCACCAGGCCTGAAGGTGCCTGTGACTTGGCCAACAGAAAACAGCTGCAGACACATGCACACACACAGCTGCCTACATACAAATGTGGACACAGAACAGTAGCAGTGCAGACGACACACACACCAAATAATAATAATAATAATAATAATAATAATAATAACAACAACAATAACTGTCCACGCTGCCCGAGTCCCCAGAGCCGTGACAGTGGTTCTGATTTCAGGCATCCTCAGTAACTCTTATGAAAAATACATTTGTGAGATTAGACTCTCAACACCAAACTCAAGTGAAATATAAAAAAATGTTGGTTTTTCATTGTTAGTTTTGTTTGTTTTTGTGTGGACCAACAGAGACGATCTAAAAGTGGGAAAAAGCAGAAGATCAGTCTCAGGCTGGATGAGAAGCTTGTTATGTTTGGAGGCCCCACAGAGACACTTTGATGCTTTCAGCAGAGACAATAATTAAACCACAATGGATGTTATTGTTGTCATTATTGACTTTAAAGTGTAGCTTTATACTGTCAGATATATAAATGCTTTAATGCAAACACTCATATTTCACCAGAAATACACAGGGACATATGTGCTGTGCATACATACTGGCATATTTCACTTATGAATACAGAGACCAGAATATTCTTATTATCAGAGTTATAATAGTAATTTCAATAGATCATATACATCCTGTAGCACTTGTTTTGATTTGAATAATTAATGAAATTTAAGGTGCTTGTAAAGGTTAATGCTGAGTGTAATAATGATATCAAATATTGTATATATGCGCATGATTATTGGTTATTGGGAATCAGGCAGCACCATGAGTTCATGTATTGATAACTGATGACCAGGCCTGCTCACATTCAGGCTGAGAGTCTTCCATGACTGTCATGGTCCAGAGTCGGTGACTCTGTGTTTAAGTTTTGTTTATGTTCTTTGCTTTTTAAAAAAAATATTTTTATTAGTTTTTTCATTTTCACAAACAATCCATAATTACATAACATAATATTGTTTACAGTTCACAGCAATACAAACAAACAAACCAAAAACTAAACACAAAACAAAACAGCAGCTCAGATCCATCTAAAATAATAATAATACACTACAGTACAATACCTGTGGTCCCAGTAGTAATATGCAGTTTGAATCCTTGTAGCATAATATCAGAGACATCAGGTTCCACATAATTCCACTCCTTGAAGAATTGGTCTGTTTTTGAGTTTAGTACACATGTAAGATATTCCAGTGGCACTAGATCCAACACTACTCTCTGCCAGCCTTTGATAGTTGGTCTTTTTCCTTCATCCACTGCAGTAGAATATTCTTCCACACACAGGTGAGAATACAATACAACCTGCTATTATTCTTGGATATTAAACGCCGGCTGTGGAGGCCCAGTATGAGAGACACAGGGTTCAATTCTAATTCACAACCTTCTTCTCCATTTCAGATTACACATGAGAACAATATGCTTGCAGTTTCAAACATGACCAAAAGCAGTGAGTTAGGGTACTAATTTCTGTCTTGCATTTGAGGCACATGGGTGAGAGGGTAGGATTGTATTGATGTCTGCAGTATGTGCATATATACATTCTGTGTATGATTTTTAACTGTATTGCTTTGGTACGATTACAGACTGAGATTAATGTGGCTTAACTCCAGACATCTTTCCACTCTTCATCATCAATTAACTCCTCTTCCTGCGTACCTTTAAGCCTCTGTGACATCATTGAAGGTGTGAGATATAAAGCCTTATAAACTATCTTCACAGGCGCCTCTTTGTCTGTTAAAAATAATCATTCTCAACAGGAGAGTCTTCATGGTTCTCACTGAAATTAGTACTGTGCAAGATATAACTTATCTTTCGATAATGGAAGAAGTCATGTTTGGGGGGAGAATATTTCTCAACCATTTGGTCAGATGGCATAACCACAGTGTCAGAGAATCAGTCCCTCAGTCTGTGAACCCTCCTGTCCCTCCACTGCTTAAAACCTATATCGAACATCGCAGGTTGAAAGTCAAGGTTATTCACAATTGATGTGAACATAGATGTGAACTTCAACCTTCCCTCAAGTCGACGTACTGATCGCCAGGCCTTAAGTGTATGAAGTGTGACTGGATTATCACAGCTCGATGTAACAACAGTAAGTCCCTTAGTGGACACTTTGAAAGGGAAGTTTCAATACTCAACCAGATAGAGCGTGAGTTATTTGTGACCCAGGCATGAATACACCACATGTGAGTCAATTGATATGTTCTAATATTTGGTACAGACCCCGTACTGAACCTGGGTGCTGTAGCCATCTTAAGTTTGGTCTGCGTTTGTTAAAATAAAAGAGCTTAGCCAGCCATTCAGATCCTTCATCCCCCTATTTGAAAATATAACTAGAATCATTTGGACAGGATATAACAATCGAGGCGAAATATTCATCTTAACCAAAGCCGTACGTCCTAAGTAGGAAACTCTCCAAATCCTGCTTTACCTTCTCAAACAGAAGGACAAAATTTGCTTCATACATTTGTTTAAATTTCAAAGTTATAAATATCTCTAAGTATACAAAACCTGTGGGAGACCACATAAAGGGAAAGGAAGGCAGTGGCATAGCCTCCGACTTAGTCAAATTTACTTTGTAACCAGAGAATTGACTACATTTTCATCAGGTGCCATCCTTATAGCCTCGGCTAACGGTTCAATGGCAAACAAAAGAGGTGACGGGAGCAGCCTTACCTCGTTCCTCTAAATCAGGGGTGGGCAACTCCAGGCCTCGAGGGCCGGGGTCCTGCAGGTTTTAGATCTCACCCTGGGTCAGCACACCTGAATCACATCATTAGTTTGTTACCAGGCCTCTGGAGAACTTCAGGACATGTTGAGGAGGTCATTTAGCCATTTGAATCAGCTGTGTTGGATCATGGACACATTTAAAACCTGCACCGGCACTCGAGGCCTGGAGTTGCCCACCCCTGCTCTAAACAATGGAACACTATGTGATTTCAGTCCGTTAGTCAAAATGGACGCCTGAGGACTATCATACAAAATTTTTACCCACTTAATGAAATTATCATCAAGACTGAATTTATTTAAAGAGTAAAATAAGTAAATCCACTCTAAAAGCTTTTTCTGTTGTTCTGCTGGTGTGGTAGGCAGATCAAGCTGGGAAAAGAAATCCTCCATTAATTCCAGTGCATCAACTGGTTGTTCAGACATAATGTCTGCAGTAAAATTCTTTGAAGGTGTTATTGATGATTTAACTATCATATACGTGATCATTCTGAGCATCACAAATAGCTGTAATGACTTGTATTTCTGATCTTTTTTGGTACCATGTGCCAAGTATTTTCTGGCTTTGTTTCCATGTTCATAAAATCTTTGTCTGGTAAACTTGAGGTTAATCTCCTCATCTTGTGTAAAAGGCTAAGGCTGATCTGACTGCAGATATCTCTTGCAGTGAGGCAGGAGTTGGGGAGTCACCATAAATCCTTTCTTTTGATTTAAGCTCAGTCATTAACAGATTCTGCTTCCTCAATTTCTGCTGCCTCTTAATGTAATAATAATAATAATAGTGGATTGCATTTATATAGCACTTTTCTAGGCACCCAAAGCGCTTTTACAATTCCACTATTCATTCACTCTCACATTCACACACTGGTGGAGGCAGCTACAGTTGTAGCCACAGCTGCCCTGGGACAGACTGACAGAAGCGAGGCTGCCATATCGCGCCATCGGCCCCTCTGGCCAACACCAGTAGGCGGTAGGGTAAAGTGTCTTGCCCAAGGACACAACGGCCAGGACAGAGAGAGCAGTAGGATCGAACCAACAACCTTCCAGTTACAGATGAGCTGTTTTCCTTTCTCATTGTATTTTCTTGAGCTGTGGTAAATATAATATAAATATAATTTAACACCTGTCTTAGAAGCAACATTCATGAAATATGTGTAAGAAAAACATATCTGAGAAACAAAAAATGATGGATGAAGATTAAAAGTCACTAACAGGTCTGCTACCATCAGGCTGTGATCTGCACATCTGATCATGAAGAGACAGTTTTAAAGAAACTGCAGTGAAGAGAGAGAACAACGGAGGATGATTCATGTATGTGAGAAATCTCTCCTTTAAGAAGTGAATTATAGTTTCTGTTTTTATGCAAAAGACATTTTATTCATTCAACCAAACAAACCCAGAGCGTTCTCACTCCCGGGGCGTAGCATGGCGACGTTTTGTCACGTCCCGCGGCGTTCGTGAGGAACGCGAAAGGTGACCTTCTGCGTTCTGATGGTACGCCCCGGGTTATGGCTGAATTCCAGTGGTATGACGGTTCCGTGGTAATATACGTTCCAGCCATGTATTCCAGCCCTAAACCTAACCTTATCCCTAACCCTAACCCTAACCCTATTTCTAACCTTAACCAGCACAGAAATGGCATGAAATAGTGTTTTGTAAAGCGATTTGAAGAAAATGAACGAACATGTGTAGATAGAGTCCCAACGGTTCTCATGTTTTCTCATTTTTCCGATCTCGTCATGTAGGAACGTGTTGGGTACCCGAAAGCGTAAAATGTTGACAATTTGTCACATAGCGTAAAATATTACGCTTAGGGAGTGAGAACGCGTTGACAAACCAGAGAAGTTTAACAGTGTGTGGCTCCCTCTAGTGGAATTTGTGAAGTATTCTGTTGTCTTTGCTCCAAAGGTTTTTGTACAGAGTTTTGGTGTTTCCTGTCACTGTGGGCCTCACAGCACAGTAGTACACAGCAGAGTCAGACAGCTGAAGCTTCTGGATCTTCAGAGGAACTGATCTGATGCTGGAATCCAGTGTGGATGAAAATCTCTCCTTGAACTCGGCTGCTGTGTTTCCATCATCCCCACTAACACGACTCAGGATGAATTTGGGGCTGTTGTTTCCATCCTGTTTGTACCAGAAGAGATAATTATTTGTTCCACTGCTCTCATACTGACATCCAAGTGTAACTGTGTCTCCTTCAGCAGCAATGACATCTCCTTGTTCCTGGATCACTTTGTCTTCTCCTTTACACTCTGAGGAAGAACAGAACATGCAGAGGAAGAGATGGATCAATAAACATGATTGAAGTTATTGAAAAGTTCCACAGTGTAAATGATTAAATCTCCTCTTTCTGTCCTTGTTGTGAATCGTGTGCAGAGGAAACATGTTGATGTTTGTATCTTACCAAAGAAAAGAGCAGCAAGAATAATCCACAGCCAATGTTCCATCTGTACAACAAGGTTTCAATCAACAGGAGAAACTAGCTGATGTTCAACATTCAGTCTGAGAATTGTTCTCTTCACAGCAGCACTTATTATTGACACAATGGTTGAACACAGTGCAGAAGGAGAGCACCGCCTACTGGATGATGTCGCCTCTGTCTCCTCTTTGAGTTTCACTTCTCTCACTTCCTCTTCCTCCTCAGAAATGTTCAATAGTTATATACAAGTTTGAGCCTTTACTGAAGGGTGAAAGGTCAGTGTAGACTTCTTGCAGAAAGCTGCCTCTTTCATTATTCAGTGAAAAATAAGTGCTGCATATGCTGTCCTGTTAAACTTCATTTCCCAGTCATCCTTAAAAACAGTTCTTCTTTCTTCATTGAAATGGAAAGTTCACACTGTTTGGTGTTTAAGGTTTTAGAGAGCACCTTTTGTGTGCTTGTGAATAACACTTTCACATTGCAGAGCTTCATTAGTTTGCTTGCTGACCACAAGAACACCAGCAGAAGCACTTTTTAACAGCAGCTCTTTTCTGAATGGACCAGTTTTAGTTGTTGGATTGTTTTAAGCTGCTTTTACTGCTTTTACTGGGGAATGATCCTTTATGTTCTAGCGCACACACTTTAACTAAGCACCCAGCTCAGCCACAATCATTCAACAGTTATAAATGCAGTAATACTAAAATGAATCAAACTTTTAATTTTTTTTTTTGTGTCTCTGTTTCTCCAGAACTCGATGCCGTGTATTCAGTGGCCCTGGAACATGAACTGCTCTCAGTGAGTGGAACAGGAGGTGATCCCACTGCCACAGCCGAGTAGCCATCCTGGAGAGGAGGGGGAGCTTAGGCCCCCCCTCTTCATGTGAGGCTGCTGTGACCATGGCAGGACCACAGCTTGCAGCTCCAACACATTTATGTGCTGTGACTCTCAATGGCTGGTCCAATGGCTGGTGACCACACAGCCCTTGTGGACCACGCCCACTGGGGAGGCGTCTGTGGCAACTGGGGGTGAGTCACCAAACCCACCGCTTGGCCCTGCTCCAGTTTGGTTGAGTCCCTCCACCAATGGAAACTCTGTGTAAGGCCCAGGTGGACGATAGATGATAACAAATAAAACAGCTTTCAGGCTTTAAAATGAATGAAAACTCTGTCTGGGTCTTTGGTAGATTAACAAGCTGGTGTGGAAGGCTAGTGCACATGTGTATGATGTAGAGCGTGGGTTTGAGCTCTCGGTTGGTGCTAATGATAGCTGCGCTAGCAGGGCTTTAGCTGAGCCTAAAGTTGTCACCACAGATGACAAGATTGAAATGTAGAACATATGCCAGGAAATATGTAAGACAATATCTGAATCAATCCTGGAGAAACCTGATGAACGGTTTGATGCTTTTGAGGCCAAGTTCCAGTCGGTGCTGTCCGTACGGACTGACCTACAGAACCACATGAATTAGCTGCCAACGTCCTATATTTGGAATGGCAAAAGGGCCAGAATCTCTAAAGTGCATTTGCAGAAATCCAAGACAGACGGAGGGCTGGGCCTGCCAATTTTCAGACATTACTACTGGGCTGCTAATATTTTAATTATAACAAACCATTAGAATCTTGAATCAGAGTAGAAGATTATCTGTACAGATATGTTTTAATCATGATTTTATGCCTCCTTGGCAAGATAAGACTTCTCATGACTGGAGAGAAACCCTTATTCTTATTAAGGATTTGTATATTGATAACAAATTTTCTTCATTTGGTCAACTAAAAGGGAAACATAATCTGCTGCATTCACATTTACATAAATATCTGCAGGTCAGGCATTACATCCAGTCCAAGTTTAAAGATTTTGCAACTCTACCGTCAGAACATGGCATCTACAAAATACTCAAGACCTGATTCCAGACATCATATCACAAAAATTGTACAGTTATTTGGTACTTCTGTTGTAGTGCATACAGCTGGGATTAGGCAGGCTTGGGAGAATAAATGGGGGATGAAGGTGCCTGAATCTATGTGGAGTAAGTGTCTGTCTAAAATCCATTCTTGCTCCCTGAACATTAGACACCAGTTAATTCACTTAAAATCCTCCACCGGCTACACTATTCTAAACTCAGACTGCCCAACATTTATCCTTCTGTCTCCCCAATGTGTGACAGGTGCAGACTGGCCTTTTGGTCTTCTCCGTCATTAAAAGGCTTTTGGTCTAAAATATTTGACTGGTATTCCAAAGCATATATGACACCTGTACAGCCTGAACCTGAACTTGTCATTTTTGGATGTTCTCTGACGTCAGAGCTGCTCCCGTTTAAAGTGCAGCGGCCATTGGAAGTAGGTTTGATTGCTGCCAGGAGGCTAATCCTGAGGCAGTGGAAGTCCCCCACTCCTCCTTCCTTTCAGTTGTGGGTAACAGACATGATGTCCATAATACTAATGAAAAAGTTCAGCAAAGACTCAACAGATTCTCTTGGGAGTGTCTGGAACCCCTTCTTGGAACACTTTGCAAAGCCAGATTGGACTAAACTGGACCCAGATTTGTAAACTCTAATCAACTCCAGCTTTCTGTGGTGTTTGTGAAGTGCATGGTTGTTTGTTTTTGTTTGTTTGGGGTTTGTTTTGTTTTGTTATAAATTTAAAAAAAATAGCAAAAACAAAAATAATTAGCTGGTGTGGAAGACTGTTAAAACTGCAACTCCTCCTGCAACTGGATAGTCACGTTTCTCTGTTGTCTTTGTCATCAGTCCAATGACACAAGAATCAGAGGTTTAACAGTGTGTGGCTCCCTCTAGTGGATGTTGTGGAGTATTCTGTTGTCTTTGCTCCAAAGGTTTTTGTACAGAGTTTTGGTGTTTCCTGTCACTGTGGGCCTCACAGCACAGTAGTACACAGCAGAGTCAGACAGCTGAAGCTTCTGGATCTTCAGAGGAACTGAATTTTCTTTCTTGTCGACTTCGGCATCAAATCTGTCCTTTGCTTCAGAATTTTCTGCTGATGAGAAAAATCGTTGAACTAAAAGTTTTGGCGAGCCGTTCATTTTCTGTTTGTACCAGAACAAAGTTGGGCCTGCATCACTCGTTTCAAATCTACATCCAAGTGTAACTGTGTCTCCTTCAGCAGCAGTGACATCTCCTTGTTCCTGGATCACTTTGTCTTCTCCTTTACACTCTGAGGAAGAACAGAACATGCAGAGGAAGAGATGGATCAATAAACATGATTGAAGTTATTGAAAAGTTCCACAGTGTAAAATGATGAAATCTCCTCTTTCTGTCCTTGTTGTGAATCGTGTGCAGAGGAAACATGTTGATGTTTGTATCTTACCAAAGAAAAGAGCAGCAAGAATAATCCACAGCCAATGTTCCATCTGTACAACAAGGTTTCAATCAACAGGAGAAACTAGCTGATGTTCAACATTCAGTCTGAGAATTGTTCTCTTCACAGCAGCACTTATTATTGACACAATGGTTGAACACAGTGCAGAAGGAGAGCACCGCCTACTGCAGGGGTGGGCACCGAGGGCCGGTGTCCCTGCAGGTTTTACATGTGTCCTTGCACCAACACAGCTGATTTAAATGGCTAAATTATCTCCTCAACATGTCCTGATGTTCTCCAGAGGCCTGGTAACGAACTAATCATGTGATTCAGGTGTGTTGACCCAGGGTGAGATCTAAAACCTGCAGGGACACCGGCCCTCGGGGCCTGGAATTGCCCACCCCTGGCCTACTGGATGATGTCGCCCTCTAGTGGAGTCTCTGTGTTTTGTACAGACACTGTGGGTTTGCTGTCACTGTGGGCCTCACAGCAGAGTCTGTCACTGCAGCAGAGCAGATCTGAAGATCCATTCATCTTTGATCATCAACAACTTTAAGTCAGAACAGACAGAATAACTCTGTAACTTCATGATCTGTGTTCATGTTAAATATGTCAGCTCCCTCTGACTGTGAGCAGAAACAAAGTCAGAAACAGACTGAAGATCACTGACAGCCTGTGAGAGATAAAGAGAATCTGTGTCTGCATTTAGTTATAGCAGTGAAAGATGAAGAGAAGATATGATAGAAAAACTTTTGTTCACATTCAAAGTTCAAGTGAAGACTTAGTGAAGGTCAAAGGGAAGAGAAATCACAACTGCAGAGAATAGGGGGACACTGCAGCAAGTAGACGGCACAAATGATTCATTGAATTTGCTGTTTACAAAGACAGAACTGAAGCGCTCACTTAGGTAATCCAACCTTTCAGCACCAGGGAAAGATCAGGTTTGATATCCAACGATGAGTCACCTGACAGAATCGCCTAAAGATGTTTTATTAGAGTTACATAGTAGAGTTTGTGAGGGAGGGAAGTTTCCACAAAGCTGGAAGGAGGCAGTGATTATACCGATACATAAACCAGGGAAGGATGATACAAAGCCAGGAAACTACAGACCAATAGCTTTAACATCCAACATCTGCAGAATAATGGAGAGAATGAGAAATGACAGACGAGTGTACTATGTAGAAAATAAAGGATATTTGACTAAGTACCAGAGTGGCTTTAGAAGAGGGAGAGGTGCAATGGATCCAGTGTATATTTAGAATATGAAATAAGGAACAAGGAGAGTGTAATGGTGGTCTTTTTGATATAGAAAAAACATATGATGTGATGTGGAGAGAAGGTCTGCTAATTAAAATTAATAGATGGGTTTAAATGGTTGAATGTTCAGATGGATTCAGGATTGATTTGGGAAGTTTGTCAATAAAAAATGGAACGCCACAAGGAAGCATAGTTAGCCCATTATTGTTTTCATTACTGATAAATGATGTGTTTAAGAACATAGAGGGTGGGATGGGGTTCTCGCTCTTTGCAGATTTTTGCAATGTGGGCAAGAAGAAGAAATGTGGAATTAATGGTAAAGAAGGTACAGGGAGCCATTACAGAGGTGGAGCAGTGGTCGTATCAATGGGGGTTTAAATTCTACGTTAATGAGACTAAAATAATGTTTTTTACAAGGAAAAGAGTTGGAATGAAATCAAGATCAAATTATGGACAAGAGTTGGAAAGGGTAAAATAATTTGGGGTTGTGGTTTGATGAAAGGTGACATGGACTGTACATATTCAGAAATTAATAGATAAATGAAACAAAGTGTTAAATATAATGGAGTCTTTAGTGGGAATTGACTGGGGAGCTGATAGGAAATCTTTAAAAGCCATAGATACTGGGTTAATTGGCTCTGGATGCAAGAAGTGCATTTATTTACAGTGAAACAAGAGTTGACAATAGTTCAAATGTGCAAATAGTGCTTAGTTGTGTCCTCAGATCAGTTCCTCTTCCAAGTGTCTCCTTGTGCTCGTGAATCTCCTCCGTCTCAGTTATAGGCAAAGTGCAATACTGCAGCGCTGTCTGTCGCTCAGCCACACCATTAAATAGTCCTGCCTAAGATGGCGGATGATTGGCAGCAGCTGGCGATGAATCGATCGCAGGTGAGGCAGCTCCGGTCAGAGGTCTCCCGTTGCCATGCAACCTCCGTACACAACCGTCACGGATGGAAACAGAGCAAGAGAGAAAACACGCACATATACACACACAAGCAGGTCGACGGGTAGGGTAACCATCCGAACCTGACAGACTAGGGTGCTGAACTGGACTAGAGAGTTGGGAGTTCGCCTTGTAATCAGAAGGTTGCCGGTTCGAGCCCTGGCTCGGACAGTCTCAGTTGTTGTGTCCTTGGGCAAGACACTTCACCCGTTGCCTACTGGTGGTGGTCAGAGGGCCCGGTGGCGCCAGTGTCCGGCAGCCTCGCCTCTGTCAGGGCGCCCCAGGGTAGCTGTGGCTACAATGTAGCTTGCCATCACCAGTGTGTGAATGTGTGTGTGGATGGGTGAATGACTGGATATGTAAAGCGCTTTGGGGTCCTTAGGGACTAGAAAAGCGCTATATAAATACAGACCATTTACCATTTGTGTAGTCTGGGAAATGACTGGCCAGTTTCTTCTGCGGTGGAGTCGGGTGGGGCTGCCCCGGGTCCTGTGGGGCTTGCTGAGGAAACGGTGCTGCTGCCATGGACCTCGACCCACTTGCCTTAGTGGGTCCCAGAGGGCAGCTCATTGCACGCTGTCTGTCCTGTGTGCTGCACAACATTTACTGTTATTTACACTTAGCTGGATTCATGTGACGGTGTTGTGTTTATTATGCTGCTCTCTTTTATCGCTCGTTTTCTCTTATTTTTCTCTCAACAGGTGATCCGGGAGATTTCATTCATTCTTCATTAATGAACATCTAACAAAACAAAACACTGACTCACCAGGAAAACACGTTACTAAGAAACAGAGACAAATTTTAAATACATGGAGCACAAACTGTAAAGGATTCATTAAACTCAATAGAACACCAGAACGAGCCAAAGTGTTGGTCATCAGAAACATTTAGGACCTGGACAAATACTGATCTTCATCTTACACTGGAGGTATGAATACACATGTGACGTGACACACAACACACCACATGGCTCAGTCTGAAAGAGCTTCATCTGCATCCTGCAACAACAACAATATAATTCAATGGAATTCTGTTTATGATAAACTGGGACTGAGAACATTTCAGCACACAGACCATAATGTTCTGGACTTGGACAAAGATATAGACCCAGAAAAAAAGGTTCTTCTGCTACATCAGCAACAACTGCTGCTACTTCACTGATGAGCAGTTTAGTCACACCATCAACACGAAAAATAAATGATCAATAATCAATTTTAATAGCAGAAGCCTGTGTGCCAGTTTCAATAATATAAAGGAATCTTTCAATCAGTTGACAAAACCATTATTGCCATTTCTGAAACATGGATCAAAGATGAAACCACCATCCCAGTCTATCTGTCAGAGGCGCTGCCCCAGATCTCCATGTAACGTAGTAGATGCAGATCAACCATGACAGCTCTACAACACTGAGGCCCTTCAGGAACCTCATCCATCCCAGGGGCCTGGCCACCAAGCAGTTGTTTAATTGCATCACTGATCTCAGCCGTACTGATAGATGAGTGATCCCCCTCATTCAGAGAATCTGCTTCTTCTACAGAAGACGTGTCAGTGGGATTCAAGGGTGTCCTGATGCCACGTGCATTTGTGCACATCTTTAAATTTGAACATGTGTTCACTGTGAGCAAAGTCAAATAACAAAACACCAAATCAAATAAGGCAGGCTGTTTCTCCCAATCACAGCCCGCACACTCTTTTTTTGTTGTCCACATGAGGATTAAAGTCTCCCAGTAGGATAACGGAGTCACCAGATTGAGCACCCTCCAGCACCCCACCCAGTGACTCTAAGAAGGCTGGGTACTCTGAACTGTCGTTCTGCTTTTCAGGCTTTGATTGATTTTATTGATTAGCATTCAAATATCTCAGTGAATATAGAATACAGAATAAAGATTACCACAAAGCAAAAAATCATGAGACAAGGCTAATCAAAAGGTATTGGCTGTAGCATTTGCTTATTACGCCAACCCTTTTAACAAAAAATCTTTTGCATGCAGCTCCTGTACACAGGGCTCGAAGCAAAGAATAAAACAAAGCAAAGCAAAAACAAACAAAGGAACAAACAAACAAACAAACTTTCCACCTTAGATAAGTAACTACATCAAAGCAAAACAATCAAGAGTTTCAGTATTATTATTTTTGCTCTTTTCATTCTTGATTAATATATCTTTCTAATACTCTATTTTTAAAATGTTTTTTAAACAAGGAAAATGAACTACACCTTTTAAATCACTGTCATAACTATTCCACAGGTTAACTCCTCTAACAGAAACACATCTCTGCTTTATGTTTGTCCTTATCTTGTTTTTTTTAAAGACATCTGTTCCCCTTAAGTCATATTGACTCTCTCTGACTTTGAACAGCTTCTGAATACTGTGGCAAAGCAAGTTATTTTGTGCTTTATACATTATCTGTGCCATTTTATATTCGACTAAATCATAAAATTTTAGGGTATTCAGATTAATAAACAAAATGTTTGTTGGTTCTATATAGTTTGATTGATTTATAATTCTTATAGCTCTTTTTTGTAACTTGAAAATAGGATGAGTATTTGTTTTATATGCATTACCCCATATCTCGCTTACGTCACTGTCATGAGACAAAAAACTCACGGTTTTAGTAACGCAGTAACGCAGCGTTCCTACGGGAAAGTAACGGTAATCTAATTACCGTTTTTGCAATGGTAATCCCTTACATTACTCGTTACTTGAAAAAAGTAATCGGATTACAGTAACGCGTTACAAGTAACGCGTTACTGCCCATCTCTGATGCTATCCCTCTTATGCCATATCTCTCTAGTTTATTCATTAATATAGAATGATCAATTGTATCAAACGCCTTTTGTAAGTCTATAAAAACACCAACAGTATTTTCCTTATTATCTATTTCAGTAGATATCCCTTCTACAAGTTCCATCACTGCCATCGAAGTGGACCTTTTCGCTCTAAAGCCATATTTGTTATCACTTAGGAGATTATGCTTCTCTATATATTTATCAAGTCTATTAACAAATAACTTTTCTAAAATTTTTGAGAACTGTGGGAGTAGTGATATTGGCCTGTAATTGGTAAACTGACATCTCTCTCCGTGTTTATGGATTGGAATAACTTTTGCTATTTTCATTTTTGAGGGAAACACACCAATTCGAAAGGACAGATTACAAATGTATGCGAAAGGTTGCACTATATATTCTATAATACTCTTAACTAATTTCATGTCAATACCAAAACAGTCGGTGGACTTTTTATTTTTAAATGTCTTCACAATGTTAATTATTTCTCTATGAGTTACAGCACCAATAAACATGGAGGACACATTCTGAGCAATATGTTTATTTAGGTCGTTATTATTTCTTGACTCTGGAATTTCTTTTGCTAAATTAAAGCCAACATATACAAAGAAATCATTAAATTCATTTACAATGTCTTTAGTTTTATCAAGCAAAATATCTTTATCTTTTTTAAAATAGTCTGGATAATTCTTATTTTTTGAGCCCTTTTTTATTATGCTATTTAATAACCTCCATGTTTCTTGTGTGTTACTTCTACTTTGCTCCAATAATGTGTGGTAATATTCTTTCTTACTTGTTCTTATAATATTTACTAATCTATTTTTATATAACTTGTACTTTATTTCAGCATCTTTGGTCCTCTGTATTATGAATCTCTTATATAGATTATTTTTCTTTTTACATGCATCTTCTATCCCCTTTGTGATCCATGGCTTATTTGATCTGTGATGCTTTCTAGTGATTTTCATTAAAGGACAATGTTTTTCATATAGTAAAATTACAGTTGATAGGAATGCATCATATGCACTACTTGAATCTTCATTTGCAAAACCTCATTCCAATTGTGTTCCTTTAAGTCCACCTGGAGGGCAGCAATGGCTCTTGTTGTTCTATGTCGTATCATATCAAATGTTTGATTCTTTTTTTAGTTTTAATCCCAAAATAATTTTGAAAAATTGCAAAAACAGGAAGATGATCGCTTATATCAGTTATAAGAAGTCCACCTACTATTTCATGGTCAATTTTATTTGTGAATATATTATCTATCAGCACAAGAGCTCACACTGGAGAGAAGCCATATCACTGCAAAATGTGTGGGAAAAGGTTCACATGTGGCTGTAATTTGTTGCAGCACATGAGAACACACACAGGTGAGCATCTGCATAACTGTAAAATGTGAGGGAAAACATTCACATAGCAATATGTGGCAGGACATGAGAACGTACACAGGAGAGAAGCCATATCCTTGTTAAATGTGTGGGGAAAAGTTTATGTCTAATAATAATGTGGAAAAACATGAGAATGCAGGCAGCTGAAAAGTCTTATGACTGTAAAATCTGCGGGAAAATGTTACAAGTTCGCAGACTTGTACTGAGTCACATAAAAATCCACACGAGATATCAAACTCAGCAAAGCAAAAACATGAAAAATGTTTGTTTTTTTATAATAGTTAGATGTTGGATTATAAATGCTGAGTTTAGATATGTTTGCTTGGATTTGTTTTAGATCAAAGTTTTGTTCATGTTAGCTCTTCCTTCATGTTGCTCAGGGTATTTTTGGATTTATTTTGGGTTTAACGAGAGTCTAGCTCTGCTGTGGACCAGCATGCACTGGGAACAGGTCAATGTTTTGCATTTTGGGGGGTTTTTTTTACCAGTAAATGAGAGGAAGAAGGAGCTGTGATGTCATTTTTTTACTTACCAAGGATGAACTCCAGAGATTTAGATTTTTGATGAATAGCCATGAGACAAAGTAAAAATCACGGCTGTTAGATGCAAGGAAAGAACCACTCATGGATGGATTTGCTTGTTGGAACCTTTCAGTCTGATCTGTGCAGACTGGTTTATCCGTCCTCCACCTGCAAAGACTACACCAGCAGGTCCTCGGTGTTGGCCTGTGTCGACAGCACGTTCAGTGTTCTTCTGAATCTGCTGTGGTCATACTTTAAGAACTCTGTTGGAAAACCATCAAACGAATGGAGTTTGAAATGTCCAAAAGTTTGAAGTCTGGACTGCTGTGAGGACATGAAGCTGCTCACTGGAAACTCTCCCTGCTGCTGCAGAAATATGTGAGTGTTTAGATCAGAGGGAGTCTGGACTCTTGTGTTGGTGGAGCAGGGCTGAAGAAACATGCTGAACATCTGGTATGGCAACAGCACCGCCTACAAACGCAAAGCTCTCCAGAGAGTAGTGCGGTGTTCTGAACGGATAATTGGAGGTGAGCTTCCCTCCCTCCAGGACATCTACAGGAAGCGGTGCCTGAGGAAAGCGGCGAGGATCATCAAGGACTCCAGTCACCCCAGCCATAAACTGTTCAGACTACTTCCATCAGGAAGGAGGTTCTGCAGGATCCGGTCCCGTACCAGCAGACTGAGAAACAGTTTTTTCCACCAGGTCATCAGACTGCTGAACACTTCATAGACACCTCACCCTCACTACTGGAACTTCAACATTATTCACTCCATACTGTATATAAATGCCACTGCTTTGCACAATATCCATCTACCAACCTCTGTATATTTTATATATTTTATTTTATTGTTTACTCTATTTAATTTGTAAAATATGTATACACACACACACACACACATATATATACACACACGTAGATATACATATTTAGTATACACATTCAGTAATATGCATACACTCTGATATTGTACATATATTTATTCATATAACTCACAGATTTAGCCATTCTTATATTTTGCTTGTTCTTATGGTATTGTATTTATGCACACCTCTGTTGCTTGTGAAGCTCGCACACAAGAATTTCACTCACATGTACTGTACCAGTGTACCTGCACATGTGATGTGACAATAAAAGTGATTTGATCTGATGTGGATCAGGACTGCTGATGACCTCAGTGGAAGGACCCACAGACTCTGGTCCTGATGAAAGGTGGAGGAGGGCTGCATCCATCTGACACTGAGAGGGGAAACACTTAAACATGAGAGCAGGACAATGATGTTTTCACCAAATCTGAAGGAGAGCATCATCATCTGATGTGATGAGTTCAAAGAGAATAAATGGAATAAGCATGAGATGGTCTTCCTGGTTGGACTTTTAGCTTCATGTGAGAGATTTTACCTTAAAGAGATAAACCTCTGTTACTCTGTTTATTTTGCTTCTGCTGCATTTTTGCATGTCCTCATCCACTAAATATAAAATAGTGTAAATGAGCAGCTTTGGATGTTTGACAGTTTTTATTGTGTCTGAACGTTCCTACAGTTGGTTTGTGGTTGATGTGGATTTGCTGCTCATGTGAATCCTCCCACAGTGTTTCATTAGCAGCTGTAACCACAGTGACTCTGATAAAACAGGAATTAGCAGAATCCATCTGATATGAAGCTGTGCTTTGAATACCACTTCCTCCTCTTTGAAGAGTAGTCAGATATCTGTGTTCAGGTTTTGTACAGCCTCTTCTACACTTTGTATCACTGTGTTTGTAGAGCACAGTAGTAGAGACTGTGTCTGCCAGGGTTAGGGCTGTTATGGTCAGAGTAGTTGATGTAGAAGATGTTTGGGATCCATATCGTTTATCAGGAATATATTCATAGCCACTGTAGTCTTTTGCTCCTTTCCAGAGTATAAACTGAGGAGCCTGAAGGTCAGAATCATGTCTGTACCAGTGAAGGTAGATACCACTGTAACTTGTCTGATAGCTACATGTGAGTTTGACAGATTCTCCTTCTGTTTCAGTGACTTCAGTTTGTTGAGGAGTGATTGAGTCTCCAGCTGTTAGTCCTGGAAAAGAAAGAAGAAAAGTAGTGAAATGCAGTCTGTATATCTGCTTAATGCAGCAGCTTCAACTAAACTTTAATCCCTGTTCTTAAACTCACCTATAATGTGAGATAGAAGCAAAAGAGGTGCAGCAACATGTCTTTGGAGTTATTAAAGCCAGACAGACAGCACATGAACAATGTTCTTCCACTGCAGCACAATGACCAACAAATAATGTCATTGGATGAGCTCAACTTCAGTGGGCGGGGCCAGTTTAATAGCTCAGCCAATCAAATAGTTTTGTGCTTCCACAGCAGCTCTGTCTCTGTCTCTGATCTTTACTGCTTCATTTCTCTGTTGTCTTTGTCATCAGTCCAATGACACAAGAATCAGAGGTTTAACAGTGTGTGGCTCCCTCTAGTGGATGTTGTGGAGTATTCTGTTGTCTTTGCTCCAAAGGTTTTTGTACAGTGTTTTGGTGTTTCCTGTCACTGTGGGCCTCACAGCACAGTAGTACACAGCAGAGTCTGTCACTGCAGCAGAGGAGGTCTGAAGAGTCATCAGTGTTTGATCAGCGTTCACTTTCACAGACAGTCTAATGACTGGATCTGATGTCAGCTGTCCTTTCTCTGAATGAGAGATCAGGAACTCTGGAGATTTTCCAGGATATTGTCGATACCAGAAGAAATAATCACCAGGAGCTGCTTGTCTGGAGTATTTATAGGACAGAGTCACAGTGCTTCCTTCTAAACTGGATTTCTGATGGGTCGAGTGCTGTGAGCTCCTCACAGATCACACCTGCAGACAGAAAAAACTCAGAACATGTAAAAGTCTTACTGTCTCACACACAACAGAGATGGTGATTAAAATGAACTCACCTGTTAACAGGAAGAGAAGCCAGTAAGGAAACACACAGTGATGTAATGACAGCATGTTGAGGAACATAAAGTTTGTTTTGTGTTGAACTCTGTTGAATGTGGAGGTTTTCTCTCTTCTATAGTTCAGTAACAGCTCAGCTCCTCCTGAATCTCTGCTCCTCCTCTCTGCTCTCAGTCACTCCTCCTCCTGTGGTTAACACACTTTATAACCAAAAGGATTTAAAGGGAGCCGTGTGACACGTCACACAAGCAGAAGTCACATTAACGATGTAGACAGAGTCAGAGAGTCGGTGATACTCACACAGTTAAAAAGTCTGAAACTTGAGACATTTGGAGAAAAATGTGTAAGAAGTCCTGAATTCAAGAAACATCTCAGAATAGTTTGTGTATGTTGGGAAGGATTTTTGTTCACAACTGTTTGTTCAAATGAAGCATCATCTTATTTGATTGGATCTTAAAACACAAACCTGAGAGACGTCATGTCTGTGGACACGACATGCAGGATTGTTGTGGTGCAGCAGCAGTCCCAGTTACAACTGACACTTTTGGACACATTTGTTTTACTTTGTGGCTCTTTGGTCAGTTTGATGTGAAGTAAAATGTATTTATATAACATTTTTTAAGACAAAGTGCTTTAAAGGGAATAAAAAAACATATCAGACACAAAACAACATATTACACAAGAACATCACCCAAATGTCGCTCTAAAACGAGGAGTTTTTAGGTGTTTTTTTAAAGGATGAAGTGCTTCGAGAGGCTCGTCATGAGGCACATTAAGACCTGGCTGCCACCCACACTGGACCCACTGCAGTTTGCCCCAACTGGTCAAAAGAAGACGCCATCACCACCACCCTACATCTCGCCCTCACCCACCTGGACAATAAGGACACATATGTACAAATGCTGTTCATAGACTTCAGTTCAGCATTCAACACAATCATCCTCAGCACCTGATTGAAAACTGAGCCTGCTGGGCCTGAACACCTCCCTCTGCAACTGGATCCTGGACCTTCTGACGGAGAGACCTCAGACAGTCGGTAACAGCACCCCCAACACCACCACACAGAGCTCTGGAGTCCTACAGGGCTGTGTGCTCAGCCCACTGCTGTTCACTCTGCTGACTCACAACTGTGCAGCAATGCACTGTTCGAACCACATCATCAAGTTTGCTGATGACACGACTGTGGTGGGTCCAGTGTTGTGGAGTAACGGAATACATGTACCGCCGTTATGTATTTAAAATACAAAATATAAGTAACAGTATTCTGTTACAGTTACCGTTTAAAAAGGTGGTATTCAGAATACAGTTACTTTGTTGAAATGAATGGATTACACAGCGGTATTTTCCTGTTTCATAAGGCTATGCCCTCTTTATTTTTGGTTTCCATGCTGGTGGAAACCCAAACAAAACACGCATTAAGAAGCTCTAATGTCTGTCTCTCAATCTCGCGGCCCATGTCACCTCTACTTGCAGCCCGCATAATGACGTGAAGAAATATTTTAAAAATTATTCACAAAAATTATTTAATATGAAGGCAATAGGTAGTGTTACAGGCATAGCCCTAAAGCATGTAGTGTCATGGGCAGTGTAGTCCGTGCTGCAGCGAGAATGGACTGCCATACCCGTTATGTGTCTGTGAGCGAGGGAGGGAGAAAAAGTCGGAAAGTACGAGTTTTCACTGAGCAGAAACGGGAGCTGGAAGCATGTAAATATAATAATAACCACAGCAGCCAAAAAGAGTGCCTGACACGCCCAGTTGTAAGTACGCTATTAAGACTCGACTGTACACTGTGTTCGTGTTTTCCTCCGAAAAAATAACTTACTTTGGAGCAGCCTTTCAACGCCTCTCTCTGTCTCTCGCTAGCAAAGTTGCCCCAGACAACAAAGTAAAGCTAGTTTTCGGCTACGAGCCCGACACAAACCCGACGTATTAGCCAGAGGTCCCTTTACTACGGTTCGGAGCCGCAGACCTGTTTTATATACGTGCGGAATAGTTTTCTATACGAGATCGCTGCAAAAAGTGCAGCCTTACCTAATGTCCACCTACTGTTACTCATTATATATTAAGATTTAAAAATCTAGTTGGTATTGGTATGGCGAATAACCTTCAGTAAAAGTAATAAATCACAGCAATAGTACATTCATGTAGTTGTAAAAAGCATGATAATATATTAAGTAATCCAAAGTATTCAGAATACGTTACTCTCATTGAGTAACGTAACGGAATACATTACAAAATACATTTTGGGGCATGTAATCTGTAATCTGTAGTGGAATACATTTTAAAAGTAACCTTCCCAACACTGGGTGGGTCTCATCAGCAAGAACGACAAATCAGCAAACAGAGAGTTGCAACAGCTGACAGACTGAGAGTCAACAATCTGTCTCTGAATGTGACAAAACAAAAGTGTCATGGTCCTGGGTCATGTGACTCAGTGTTTTGTGTTTATTACTATGATCCTGTGTTCTAGTGTATTCTGTGTATTTGGGTTTGGCCTTTTTAGTTCTTAGGGTTTTGGTTCTGTGCTTCCTCTGTTTTGTCCTGCCCGTATGTTCCCTCTGTTCTCTGTCTGTACCGTGTCTCTGAGTCCAGTCTGTGTATTTCTTGCTTTATTTTGAAGGTCCGTGTCTGATGTCAGTGTGTTCAGTTTCACATCTTCAATGTTTCGTCACATTAATTAGGTTCAGCCGTGTCTCCCTACTGTGTGTAGTTTCCTCGTTTCCCTCTGTGTATTTACAGTGTGTGTCCTCTCGTCGCTGGTCCGTCTGTGTTGTCTCCCTGAGTCTCTCCCTGTTTACTCCGTATGTTTAAGGTTTCAGGTCTGTTTTGTTAGCTTCCAAGTGCAGGTTATCCTTAGCGTCCTGAGCAGCTGCATCACTGTGTGGTATGGTAACTGCACTGTACTGGATCACAATACTCTACAACGGATAGTGAGAGCAGCTGAGAAGATCATTGGAGCTTCTCTTCCCTCCATCACAGACACTTATAGGACCCACTGCATCTGCAAAGCCACCAGCATTGTGGACGACCCCACACACCTCTCACACACACTCTTCACCCTGCTGCCTTCTGGAAAGAGGGACCAGAGCATCCGGACCCTCAGTGCCAGACTGTGGAACAATTTCTTCCCCTCAAGCTGTCAGACTCCTGAACACTCAGTGACTGGACTCACACACACACACACACACACACACACACGTCACTACCAAGCACTTATCTGCAGAATCTCTCACACACACACACAGACACACACATCTTCATACACCAAGTGACTCTTTGCACATTACTCAGTCTTTTGCATATTTCTGTTGCACTGTTGATCCATGCACATGTGGGAGTCCAAGTTTACCAGCTTGTCAATAACGATGTCTGGGATGATGGTATTAAAGGCCGAGCTGAAATCAATGAAGAGCATCCTTACTGAAGTCCCAGGAGGGCAGTGGAAATTGCATCTTCAGTTGGACCTGTTTGCCTTATAGGCAAACCTGGTGGGGGTCGAAGCTGGGTGGGAGGGAGTCTTTTATGTGCGTTAAGACGAGCTTCTCAAAGCACTTAGCAACTACTGGAGTCAGAGCGATGGTTCTGTAGTCGTTGAGGCCACTGATGGTGGTGGACTTGGGGACTGTGGGATTATTGTTGCTGATTTGAGGCAATGCGGGACAGTGGCATGTGACAGGGAGAGGTTGAATAGTCTGGTGAACACAGGAGCAAGCAAGTCAGCGCAGGTTTTGAGGACAATCCCAGGTATTCCACTTGGCCAGTGGCCTTGTTGTCAAAGATGTGAAAAAAGTTTCAAAACCAGAACACAGTTGTGGCGCCATATGAGAACTCACACTGAGAGGTGTACTTTTGACACAAGGTTAATTGCTCAGTGAGCTGTGTTGAGCTAAAAGTCAGAGGTTTGTGTCACAAAAGTAGCTGTTTTTATCTAATTCACTGTGGTAACTTACACTGAATATATAACCTGGTCAGGAGCGGGTAATGTGTTCAGAGTTTCACTTTAAAAGTGTCTGTGTTGTTATACCTCATTCTAATCTGCTGCTAAATCTCTTTAACACTGATTAAATTGTAGCAATTAGAACACACAACACAAGAAAGTAATACAATTAATTTAGATTTGCAACAAGCTAAAGCAAATCTTTTCTTACTTTTACTGCTGTAAGTTTCAGGTCTCTAATGTGCAGTTGTTCCCTTAATGCCATCTTCATAATAAACCCCTCAGGTTAAAGTCTTTTAGAAAACAGTGTCTAGGTAGAGAGTTTCTGAAGGTTCAGAGTTAAACCACCTTAACGCAGTAGTATACCTGCTGTAACCGTCATTTTGCTAACCACCACAACCATTTTTTTACAGAAACTTGTTGTACACCCACTGTTACGGCGCAGGAAGCCTCTGCATTATTCTCCTGAACAGTCAGATCAGCCTGATGTCTTCAGCTGTCAGACTGCGATGTGATCAATTTTTAACTTTTTTAGTTGTTGTTGTTTTGTCTTTTCCACGTGTATCAAAAAACTGAAATCTACTGTTGTTGAATTAAAGTTCGAATTTTACAATTATGATATAAACCAAAAATGCACAACAGCTGTTTGTTTTCTTTCTTTTTTTTTTATCCATCCAAAACTCAAACATGACGGCCAACCTGCCCACTGTGGTGATCACTGAGTAAGGGAGCAGGTTGGCCGTCTATCACAGGTCTAACAGAGACAGAATATTCACACTCACACGTTTGCGTGTGTGATTTTAAGTTTGACTTTTTTGATCTCACAGGTAAAACTGTGTTACAGCAGCAGGATGATAAAGAGTAAAAAATGTGCGGTATACAATAAACAAAAAATAACTGAGTTAAAATAGAAGTGCCAGGTAAGGGTCTAATACTGTGAGATACAACAGGAATGTAAGACTGGCATTGTGTAAGCAACTCATGAGATAAATAACAACGAAAAAGTACAACTACATTTGTACAGTCAAAGGAAACTAGTCCAATGTTCTTCTCACAGTTTCAGTCTGGTAGAGTAGTGATGTGTCGGTTATGCGAATCGAAATGGCTCTTAGAGCCGGATCTTTGGCGTGAACAACACGAGCCATGTGTTTTGTTTTTTTTTTTTTTAGAGACAAAGCACATACAAACTCCAAAACACGTACAAAACACAACAGAAGTGCTCCAGGATGCTCGGTAGCAGTGTTGAGCTTTTGTTACCTGGTGGCTACACAAGCCAGCAAGTACCAACGACCGGATTTGGTGTGTGGTAGTAACAGGTAAATGAACATTTTTTAAATTATTTAAATATATATGAGTGCTTGTGCATAAATACACAAACAATACACATATGCTTTCAATTGTGTAATTTAAGTGATCTAGGTAGCTCTGTTTTGGAAGTTCAGTTAACGCTAGAAATGTGCTTCGGAGTTTGTACGTGCTTTGTCTCTGGGCCACTGCATATATTTATATATAAACATATAGAAATAAAAACCACTTCTTTTTTTTTTTTTACATTAGTAATTCCTTTTGTGCATAATTTTATATTGTAGTTAATAATAAATTATTTAAAGCAACAAAACAACCTGAAGAGCCGGTTGGAAGCCGAAAGAGCCGGAAATCCCATCACTGTGGTAGAGAAGTAATAATAATAATGATAATAATAATAATACATTTTATTTGTGGGCACCTTTCAAAAACCCAAGGTCACCTTACAAAAGAACAAAATTAATAAAAGGAGCAAGAGTCATAAAATACATAAAATAAGTTAAAATTGCAAACCAGAACTTGACAACAGATAAAATCAGCACTAAAGTGAATAAACCAGTTTGAACAGATGTGTTTTGAGCTGTGACTTAAATACAGGAAGAGAGTTCCAGAGCCAAGGAGCAGAGCGACTGAAGGCTCTGTTCCCCACAGTGATGAGACGTGCGGACGAAACAGTGGTGATATGAAGCAGGTCACACAAATAGGAAGGAGCAGATTTATGGATACACTTGTATGTGAGAAGATTTTAAAGTTTATCCTTCTATGGGCAACTAGTGAAGCTGCTGAAGAACTGGGGTAATATGAGCTCTTGATGGAGTACGAGTTATGATCCGAGCTGCAGAGTTTTGAAGAAGTTGGAGTTTATGAAGGGACCTTTAAGGGAGACAATATAAGAGGGAGTTGCAGTAATCAATACGGGATGTAATAAAACCATGGACAAGGATGGCAGCAGCATGGGGAGTAAGGAAGGGGCGGAGTCGGTTAATATTACGCAAGTTCAAGTATGCAGACCGGGTTATGTAATTAATGTGAGACTGGAATGAAAGAGTACTGTCAAGTATGACACCCAAACTCTTAACCTGAGGGGAGGGAAGGGTGGGAGAATTTTCAATGTTAATGGAAAAACTGTGGGATTTAGTTAAGATAGATGGTGTACCAACGAGTAAAACTTCAGTTTTATTATTGTTAAGTCTAAGAAAATTGGAGGAGAACCAGGATCTTATCTCCATAAGACAGTTTGAGAGGGAGGGAGGTGTGAGGGATGAATTGGGTTTAGAAGAAATGTAGAGCTGGGTTTCATCGGCATAACAGTGAAAATTTATATTATATTTTCAGAATATGTGACCAAAAGGGAGCATGTAAATAATGAATAAAAGAGGCCCTAAGAAGTGTTTCTTTCTCTGAGCCTGTCTGCTGCACAGAGCCGCCTGGAGGACCCCGACACAAAGCCCTGCCCCAGCTTTCAGCTCTGCACTCAATAGTTTCCTCATTTCATATTCTGATGTAATCACAGCGATTTTAGTAAAGCTTATTCACTTTCCACCCCAACTTCCAGCACAAAAGCAAAGTGAATGTTTTGTCCTAACTCTCTGTCGTTGCACCATGTTACATAAAAGAAAGAGGAATCCACTTGTTTACCTGCTTCATACAAGCTTAAAACAAGACAAAAAAGAAGAACAAAGTTCAAATGTTCTGTTCTAAACCTGTTGTGTTCTACAAATTCATTTGAGAATTGTAGGAAAAGACATCCCAACTATTTTTAGTTTTATTAATACTGGCAATAGTGAGAAGTGTTATTGTTAGGTTTGAATGTATTTGATATAGGCCATCCAATTAGGGTAAATATCAGGAGGAATATTTTATTTTATTTTTTGTTATTTTATTTTTCAGTTTTCCCCCTTAACATGGTCAGGCGGTTTGCTAGGCTCAGTGTCCCTAAGAGCTAGACCAGCAGAAGCTTAACCTTCAGTTGGTCAGGTCTTAGGTACGAGCCCTGACAAAGTGCAGTCCAATCACGTGACAAAAACAGTTATCCAGAGGACCCCACCACCACAACCCCTTTCCTGCCTCTTTTGCCACCATGTGCCCCCTTTACATCTCTGTCTGCCCCCTCATATATGCCTGTCTAGAACCAGCTGAGCCTCTAACATCAACCCAAATTAACAAGTGCCACTATCGAGAGCTGCCAATACAAGTGAGACAGGCGAGGTCACATGCCACTGAACTCATACAGAGTGTGTGGCTCCCTCTAGTGGATGTTGTGGAGTATTCTGTTGTCTTTGCTCCAAAGGTTTTTGTACAGAGTTTTGGTGTTTCCTGTCACTGTGGGCTGCAGAGCACAGTAGTACACAGCAGAGTCAGACAGCTGAAGCTTCTGGATCTTCAGAGGAACTGATTTCTTGTTGAGCTCAGCATCAAATCTGTCCTTTGGGAACTCCTGAGCGTTATCTGCTGTTCCAGTAGTTCCACGCTGTAAAACATACTTTGGAAAGTCATTTAGTTCTTGTTTGTACCAGAACAAATATGAATATGAAGCAGTTGTTTCATATCTACATCCAAGTGTAACTGTGTCTCCTTCAGCAGCAATGACATCTCCTTGTTCCTGGATCACTTTGTCTTCTCCTTTACACTCTGAGGAAGAACAGAACATGCAGAGGAAGAGATGGATCAATAAACATGATTGATTAAAGGAGAACAATCAGCAGCTTTAAAGAGTTCTATTACATGCAGAATATTTGTCACTTTGAACCATATCAGGTGTTTTTACAAGCTAACAAATGGCAGCAGAGATAATCTTCTGAACATTCAGACAGATTTCTTCTCTTGTCTAACACTCACCTCTGATATGAGAGAAAAGTAAAATGAGGTAAAGCAGCATGTCTTTAGTTGTTGGGTTAGTCAGACAGCAGAATGAAGAAACTAAGCAGCCTCTCTGCTGCAGTCCTTCTCAATGTCAGGCTGGTTGTGCTTTGACTTCTGCAGACAGAAATCATCTCATTGGTTGAGTTCAGCATCAGTGGGTGGAGTCAGAAACATTTTCATGTCAGTCAGTGCAATTATTTCTACCTCAGAGAAACGTTTGCTGAATGTTCAGTTTCAGTTCTTCTGATAGGTTTGTAGCTTGAACCTATTCGCTGGA
The DNA here is from genome assembly GCF_013358895.1 of Oreochromis aureus. Classification (NCBI taxonomy): domain Eukaryota; kingdom Metazoa; phylum Chordata; class Actinopteri; order Cichliformes; family Cichlidae; genus Oreochromis; species Oreochromis aureus. The sequence continues at coordinate 35,645,897 of NC_052959.1, read as the reverse complement.
ACGTTGAAGGCAATGTGATTACACAGCAAGCAAGACACGAGTAGGCAACATTCTTAATGTTTCACGTGCACGGAGAGAACTGGACAGGCGCCGTTCCTTCGCTTGACCCCAGTTGCTCTCGTCCGTTCCCCGTAACACTGCTCTTTTATTGTGGTTACATGAATATGCATAGGTTCATTAACATATGACATCTTATAGGTATACATGTGAACAAAGAATACCTTGTGTGTGTGTGTGTGTGTGTGTGTGTGTGTGTGTGTGTGTGTGTGTCTGTGTGTGGGGGTCAAACTGTGACCCCAGGAAGACTCCCAGAGCCGTCCATCTAAACAAAAGGCACTTAGCCTAAAACAGATATAGATACGTTTATCCTACCATAAAACAATAAGACAAGGTACGACCTCTCCCATGCTCCTAAAATGTGGGTGTGAAAGTCAGAGAGCTCTGGAATGCACACAAAGCTTGCAGACTATTAAGGATCAAACCTCTACCAATCTACACCTAATTATAAAACTCTAAGAATATATAAGTAGATATTTCTAAGCATAAATGACAATCACAATACAAATCTAACATTTCCCCCCTTTTGACAATTATGCTAGAAAAGTACCCAGTTATGATCACGTCATGTCTGACAGTGTCAATGCAAACATTTTTATACTCAGCATATATCAATGTACACAGTTTGACACATGTATTAGCAGTTATCCAAGTTCTCATTAATCTCATTCAATGGTAAACTGCATCCTACAAGCAAACAAATGAATTGTTAATGGTCAAAAGAGAAATTAACATTTTCAAGAACACTCCAGCTTGGTGGTGCTCCTCTGCAAGACATGTAAATCACACGTCTCTCTGCAGAGTGGTTTAAGTTCTGCAGGGCGTCATAAATGTCTCTTCCAGTTGTTTCCATCACTGTCCATAGGACCAGAGTCCAAATGTATGTAGAGTAGACATTCAAACATACCAGTTGAGTTTGCCGTTTGTCAACATGGGTCTCAGCTATTGTGAAAGCTGCAGACCTCTTCAGCACTCTAGGTTTATGGCCTCTACCAACCCCCATCACCTCACTTCAGGCCTCTGTACTGTGGGGGATATTTATGCCTCCTCCATTATCCATCCTCTGCAGGAAAACCCTCTGTGTAAAGGGTGTTGGATCCAGTTATCTTACTGCTGTTATGATCCCAGCAGTCTTCAGTGTGCCATCGTATGCACAGTACAGTGACACAGCATTAGGTGATGTTCATAGGAAACTGCTATCATCACCACCATAGCTTCTGGTTCCTGTGCTTTTCACAGAATCATGATGCCATCCTGGACTCCCCCTGCGTTGTCACTTTTGGAGCTTGGCACGCTCCCCTCATCCTTCAGGTGCCCGTCTGTTGTCCACAATCTCCTCTGTTGGCCTCTGGAAAGCCCCCTTGGAACAGCTCTCATTCCAACGCAGCTTCGTGGTCCTTGCTGTGGCTCCAAAGTCTGATCTCATGATGGGCCCCAAACAGGTCGACCTTTGACCTCAACCACTGCCTGGGCTGTCAGCTATGCCTGGAATGGGTTCTTGCTTCTCACTGGGCCTCTGAAGATTTCTCAGGAGATTCCTTTCAGCAATACTCTGACTGCTGCACCTGTATTTCCTTGCTAGGAGGAAAAACTCCTCCTTGGAAAGCATGTCAATCATCATCAAACCACATTCTTTAGTTCAGTGAGCTTCATTTATGGACCATCAAAGCCTCATCTGAACACAGATGCACCACTTACATAGGTTTAATACCTGTTGACTAACTGTTAATCACACAAAAATCATAAAAACATAGTTTAGAAAACATAGAAAACATAGTTTCATGTAACTCTGTAATTCTGGACCCCTCCTCTTGACGCATGGACACTCCCATGAGTCAACTCATCCAACCTAGATTCCTGTCTGAAAGAAAAAGGTTAGCTAGATCATGTCCCAGGCAACATCAGGGCATCTCCTCTGGAGTAGCTCCGTAACCCTGCAATAAAAGATGTTATTGTGTTTTGCAGAGTAAGTGTGCTCAACATCTGGCTCCGCCTGGAGCCATCATACACACCATCATGGCCTGGAAAACAAGATCTGGAAGTGAAATCAAACTTCACACTTATAAACAATTATATCATAAGAGTAATAAAGCATCAACAGGACAAGTATCATGTTCAGGTTTTCTCAAATCAGTAAACCACAATTATTGGCATAATTCGCCCCAAACATGGATCATCCCATGTACTCAGTTAACATTAATGTAATCGGTGACTTCCCTTAAGCAAAGTCACTCCATGTATTTAACACTAGGAGCTCAGTAGTGGCCAGCTAATGAGCCCCATATCAAACTATTCCACAAACACTGCATCTCTTATTTGCTTTCTCATGTTACTTGTCCGTCTCTGCTGAATCCTCTACATGCACTCTTAGACGAACCAAACATCAGCAACACACATGGACAATCCTGGAGGTCAGGCAGAAGTTGACAGGGTCCAGAGGTGCTGTAAAAAGACCATAAAGTTAGCCATCCATAGCTGTGGAAAGAAGTGACACTAGTTTCAACACAGGGAATGTCTCACATGTTATTCACATCGTCAAAGTAACCTTCACATTTCCCCAACAACACAGTATAACAGCATCACCAACTCATAACCTGTAAACACAGTTTTCTCCACACACAAACCCAGAAATCCTGTAGTAGAAAAACATCAACCAGCTATCCTGGTATAAATCACATGATCAAATCACATGAAGAACTGTAATGCTGTAGAAATGTTAGCGCTGCGCAGGTGTATACACACTTTCTCACAGTTACCTCTGTGAGCAACACAAGGTAGTGAATAGAATAGAATAGAATAGAATTCAACTTTATTGTCATTGCACATGTCACAGGTACAGGGCAACGAAATGCAGTTTGAACCATCCAGAAAGTGCTTTAGCCGCGATATAGATATATTACAATATAAATTAGCAATAATAGAGATGTGTAAGTATATTACAGAAATGGGTCTATTATGGTATGTTATAATGTACACAGTGTGAAGTATGTTATGAATATTCTATAACTATAAGTATGTACAGGCTGTAGTGAGTACAAGCTATGTACAGGCTATGAACAGGATATAAATATGAAATAAAAACTATACAGAAATCTGAGATATACAGTTATACAGAAATGTGAACTATGTAAGTTATAAACAGTTGTGGGATTAAAAATTATCGTATGTACAGAATGATTATCTACACAGAACTATACAGTAGTGGTAAAGTGCTAGTGGTTGTGGGTGTGTGTATGTTCAGTCCATGAGTTTAACGTGGGTCAGATGTCAGGAGGCAGAGTTCAGGAGTCTGACAGCTGTGGGGAAGAAGCTGTTCCGGTGCCTGGTGGTCTTAGTCCGGAGGCTCCTGTAGCGCCTCCCAGAGGGCAGGAGGGTGAAGAGTCTATGTGATGGGTGACTGGGGTCTCTGATGATTTTCCCAGCCCTTTTCAGACACCGCTTCCTGTAGATGTCCTTTATGGCAGGAAGTGGTGCTCGGCGATGCGCTGGGCAGTTTTCACGACCCTCTGCAACGCCTTCCGGTCCGAGGCAGAGCAGTTCCGTACCAGACTGTTATACAGTTGGTCAGGATGCTCTCGATGGTGCAGCGATAGAAGTTCACCAGGATGTCTGAGGACAGGTGGTTCTTCCTCAGAGTCCTCAAGAAGAAGAGGCGCTGGTGAGCCTTCTTGACCAGCTTGGAGCAGTTGGTCGTCCAGGTGAGATCCTCGGAGATGTGGACTCCCAGGAACTTGAAGCTGCTCACACGCTCCACAGCCGTCCCCTTAATGTGAATAACACCCCTGATAGATTCACAGACACAGAAAGTGGCATTTAAAAGGTTAAATCGTCACACAACCTCGAATGTTGCTGTCATCTTTCCGCTCCTGTAAAAAGAAACACACATAGATTCATCTGCACCTTTGTCAGGTGGGGGTTAACTTCGCACAGTGATGTCAGTCAGTCTGTCAGCTTCTGTCCGCTTTTACCAGTCAGTCAGTTTTATTTTCTCTCACTCATTCATTCATGCATTCATTCATTCTTTCTTTGCTGACAGTGGAAATTATTGTCGCATTTTCATTTCCACTTCTCAGCAAAATGACGTCATTTCAAAAAGAAAAGGAGAACTTTATATGGGATTATCTCGCTTAATCCTTTTTTGGGTAGGGACCTATTTTCTAATTGTCCCATATAAGTGACTTTCTCCAGAGCCCATTGTAATCTTTTGGAGAAACTCACTTGCAACAATTTTCTCGACGACGTGTCGTATAGCGCTTCAGTTGTAATCGTGCAGATCTGCTCCAAACGAGATCATCAAACAAAACTTTCAGTGCACTGTGAAAGTATCAAAATAAAAAGGCCTCGTTAAGTCATGACACATGCTCCTCATCTCAGGAGGGTAAATCATACCATTAGCATGGTTTATCATACCATCATACTAATTGGCAGGCTCAACTTCACAACAAAAGAAAAATCATCAGCTAGATAAACTCCAAACCAACCATCAGCCGCACAACACACAACATAACCCTAATGTCTTATTAGCTATGAATCTCATCTGTACTTTTTACTCATTTAGGCCACAGATTTTATTTAGTTTTCCTTTTTCCCTGTCATCTTAAAACATGTGACATGTTGTCATGCATTTCACAAAAAACGTTTGTTCTCATGTATTCAGAGTTGTGTATCTGGGTGCAGGATTCACTCGCACATCACAACAGGAAACTCAGTGTTTTAGAGTCTCCACTCTAACAAACTCCAACACATCCCATTCACTCGTGCTAGAATTCAGTCACCTTTTATTGATCTAAGAACAACCAACTAATTTGCATATCAGCTATTAACCCACTAAGTTGACAGGACAACAGAAATGCATGTTCAAAATATTATCACAAAAATAGAATTTCCCTCATACAGTAAATTACTTGTGCTGCATCAATCAGGCAGAAAGCATCTCCCAATTTACTATATTAACAACTAAATTTATTGTCTGATCACTGGTTGGTCAAACCAGAATCTTTTTTTCCCACAAAAATTAAACTGTTGTCCTGCAACCTAGAGAGTTAACTGTCAGCATTGGATAAATTCAGCATTTGATAGCAAGTGTCTGTTAAATTGACACTATTTTAACACTGATGAGAGATAACAAGCTGATTTTCATTGCATGTGTGTTTGTGTTATTAGGCAGGTTTAATCAATGTGTCTGGAGCTGCATCTCCAGCAGGGCATGTTCTTAAAGCTGCCTTTCCTACACACTTCTCTGCTATTATTTGATCATTTTTAACTAATGTGTTATGAGTCCACTGGTCTTTGCATCACACGAGATGACTTGGACAAGATGATAAACAGACTCACATGCTCAAGATGCTGCCTAATCTTCATGAGCTCTCTTGTGTTTGTGTTAGTAGGGTTAATGCATGTTCTGCTTGTGTGTGTGATTTTGTATATGTTTCTTTTTGCAGTGGTTCAGATTCCTTCTCAATTTTCCACTTAAGCAGTCAGTTTTCTTTTCCCCAGGTTTGCTAACCCAAATTTTGATTTCCCACATTAAACAACAGCTTTCCTCTGTGTTCTCACCTCCTCTCACTCTGTTGTCCTCTCCCACTTCAACAGTCCAACAGCCGGCAGTTCTTCTTCAGCTTTGTCCTGTGTTCCACTGTCTCTTCTTGCCATTTTCTCCAAAGGTGGAAAATGTCAAACTCCAACAGTCTCCTCAGTTCTCCTCAAACGTTCTTTTCACAAGCACAGTGACTTTGCAGCTTGGAAACACAGTGTCATTCATCCAGTCAGGATGATGGTTTGCTCTTCTTCTCCACTGCTGTTTGTCCACACTGCTGCTGCTTGCTGGGTCTCTTTGCTCAGGACTTTGCTGCTGTCTCTTTATCTGCCATGTTATTGCTCTTTGGAACTGCATTCCTTGTCTTCAGGGAGGAGTGAGAGCTCGCTTGTGAGGTTGAGGGACACATGGTGCTATAAATAAGTTAGCCAAAAACTTGGCCTGAATGTTTCCAATAGTGTTAAACTATAACTTTCTTCCGACTGCTGCATATGGGAAATTGATCCAGGTCTGCTTTTCATCTGAAAGTGACAAAACTAAGACATTTCCATTATTATTATCACTGCTTAACCAACACACAGAACTCTCCTTTCTTAAAAGCAGAAAATGAGATTGTAGTTGTTCTTGGCTGATAAACACAAAACCTCTTTCCTATTATTTTCCATCTACAATGTAGATTTTGTCTCCTTTTTTACTCTTTTTTTTCTTTACACTAGCTGGTGACCTGCAGAATCACCGCTCTCACAATTTGTGACAATTACGTTTACACAGCGCACACACACACTGCGACGTCAGGCACATTCACACTCACTTTTCCATCTGCATAAATAAAACATATGGCTGATGATATGTGCCATGGTGATCCATAAGTATGATCACAAGTTTATTTAATTATTTTTCAACCCAACAAAGCAAATAAACAGAAACATGATGCTGATGCTATAAACACTCTACACACATGAGTCAAGATCCAGGAAAACTGCTGCGCATCTGAAAGAAGAAGCTGAACTCACGGATACGCCCGAGTTATCATAGTTCTCTTCCCTTCTCTTTGATGAGTTCTCAGCCAGCTCCTGATCTGATAATGTGTAGCTTGCTCATCAGCTCAGAAGAGACAGCAACACAACCTCACACAGTGGTTGCGTGCTTTGCCCACAGTGGCAAAGACTTACATTTTCATATTCAACTCAGCTTCTCCATCATGTAGTTTTCAGCTGTTTCACACAGGGTTCAGCATAATAGTTGTTTTCATAGGTGTGCTCTATATCTCAACAATGGCTCATAATAAGACGACAGTCTTTCAAACAGGTCAAGTGCCTCTATGCATGTAATTAGGTCAAATATTTGCCTATTTTACTTCATCTCATATGTCATTGTACTGAATTTGAGCAACCTTAAGCTTAATGCAGATTACTTTTAACAACTGGTTAAATTAATGGTCTGGAGCACAGGCTGTTGTTGATCAGGGCACTCTAAAGAATCATCTAAACATTTTGTGTCGGCAAGGGGTGGGGAAAGCCATTCACCAGAGCATATCTTAACTGCTGCTGATGTGGGCTGGCCTTCTCCACACGCTCTTCAAGGCTGCTGTTTTCCAGCAGCGAAGTCCAGTCTGTCACCCTCTGACGCACTCTTGGTTGCTTAGGAACCCATGATAACAACAACAGTCAGCGTCACAGACCACGTGTTCTACTCCGCACTCACTCACACAAACACACTCAACACAACAACAACACAAAATAGGCCTATTGTCCAGCACAGTCTGGACTCATGAACTTCTCAATGCCCCACAAAGCGGCGGAGAACTCACTCAACGCCCCACAAAGCGGCGGGAGGACTCACTTATCGCTCCACAAAGCAGCGACAAACACCGTTCTTAGCCCCACAAAGCGGCTAAGCTAAGAACTACACACTCACACGGTTATAGAGTCGGGCTCTTTGAACTTACTCGGTGTTGCTTAGCGTGTAATATCAGCCTCGAATCCGCCGATCGTCATTCATCGAGGAGGAAAGACAGACAGCTAAAACACAGGAACTTCCTGGCTGACATCAGTCTTTCAGCGTGTCTCTTCTCCCCTCGGTGAATGTCGACTCCAGGGATCCGGCTCTCGAAGGACCAATTAATGATAGGTTTGTAGCTTGAACCTATTCGCTGGAACGTTGAAGGCAATGTGATTACAAAGCAAGCAAGACACGAGTAGGCAACATTCTTAATGTTTCACGTGCACGGGAGAGAACTGGACAGGCGCCGTTCCTTCGCTTGATCCCAGTCCCAGATACGTTTATCCTACCATAAAACAATAAGACAAGGTACGACCTCTCCCATGCTCCTAAAATGTGGGTGTGAAAGTCAGAGAGCTCTGGAATGCACACAAAGCTTGCAGACTATTAAGGATCAAACCTCTACCAATCTACACCTAATTATAAAACTCTAAGAATATATAAGTAGATATTTCTAAGCATAAATGACAATCACAATACAAATCTAACACTTCACAGCACAGTTGGACCAAAGCAGGTCAAACCAGGAAGGAGCTCGACTGAAGGTGGGATTTAAATCTGTGTGAAGATGTGCAGCACTCTTTGGAAGAACTTTATTTTGAAAGAACAATAAGGTAATATGAAAAGGCATCATCCTAAGCATCAACATCAGCGAGGATCTGAGTTGGTCACACCATGTTGATTTGATCACAAAAGCAGCAAGACAGCAGCTCTTCTCTCTGCGGCACCTGAGAAGATTCAGCATGAACCCCAGAATACTTACAAACTTCTACAGAAGCACCATTGAAAGTATTCTGACTGTTTGTACCACCACCTGGTACTGCAGCTGTAACACTTCTGACCCCAAAGCTCTGCAGAGGGTGGTGAGATCAGCATAGTGCATCACCGGCCATGCAGCCATGCTCTACAGACAGCGCTGCATGAGGAAGATGCAGCGGATCCTCTCTGATCCCAGCCACAGACTTTTCACACTCGTGCCGTCCGACAGGCGGTTCAGGAGCATCCAGACCTGCACTAGCAGACACAGTTTCTACCCACAAGCCATCAGGCTTTTGAACTGCTGACATTCTGGACACAACATCACACACTTACTACAACTACAGGACTCTACACACTGTCACTTTGACAAATGCCACTTAAATGTTCATTGCAAAGATTTTGGTGCAAACTCTAAATACCAACAATTGTCTTAAATTCTCTAAATATTTAATATTTTAGTATTTTGTTGTTGTTCTTCTTCTTCTACTTCTTCTAATCATTATTATTGTTATTGTTATTTTCTCCTTTAATATAACTGCACACTTCTACATGTTCATGTAAAGCTGAGGAGCACGAGCCAAAGAATTTATCTGTATATGACGATAAAACTTCAAACTTGAAAACATCACATTTGAACGTTCCTACAGTTGGTTTGTGGTTGATGTGGATTTGCTGCTCATGTGAATCCTCCCACAGTGTTTCATTAGCAGCTGTAACCACAGTGACTCTGATAAAACAGGAATTAGCAGAATCCATCTGATATGAAGCTGTGCTTTGAATACCACTTCCCTCCTCTTTGAAGAGTAGTCAGATATCTGTGTTCAGGTTTTTGTACAGCCTCTTCTACACTTTGTATCACTGTGTTTGTAGAGCACAGTAGTAGAGAGCTGTGTCTGCCAGGGTTAGGGCTGTTATGGTCAGAGCAGTTGATCGATCTGATGTTGTGGACTGATATCGATTATCAGGAATATACTGAGTTGTGGATCCTCTTGCTTCTTTCCAGAGTATAAACTGAGGAGCCTGAAGGTCAGAATGATGTCTGTACCAATAAAGCCAAGGAGTATCATCAGTTGTCTCATAGCTACATGTGAGTTTGACAGATTTTCCTTCTGTTTCAGTGACTTCAGTTTGTTGAGGAGTGATTGAGTCTCCAGCTGTTAGTCCTGGAAAAAGAAAGAAGAAAAGTAGTGAAATGCAGTCTGTATATCTGCTTAATGCAGCAGCTTCAACTAAACTTTAATCCCTGTTCTTAAACTCACCTATAATGTGAGATAGAAGCAAAAAGAGGTGCAGCAACATGTCTTTGGAGTTATTAAAGCCAGACAGACAGCACATGAACAATGTTCTTCCACTGCAGCACAATGACCAACAAATAGTGGGCGTTTCTCAATATGCATACTTGTGCGTACTTGCGTTCTTGTGTACTCGTGATACGTCATCAGTCGGAGACCAAGTACTGTTCCAATTCGAAGTACGCATCAAGCCGAGAACGCGAAAAAGTCCCGGATGTGTTCTCACTCCGCCCGCTTTATCGAGCATGCATCGGTGGTGACTTGTGTGGACTTGGTACAGCTAAATATCCCAGAATGCATTTCGTCCGAAACACAGACAAAGGCCGTTTCTCAATTCTCAAGTACGTGAGTACGTACTCACGTACTTGAGAATTGAGAAACGGCAACTGTCTCTGATCTTTACTGCTTCATTTCTCTGTTGTCTTTGTCATCGGTCCAATGACACAAGAATCAGAGGTTTAACAGTGTGTGGCTCCCTCTAGTGGATGTTGTGGAGTATTCTGTTGTCTTTGCTCCAAAGGTTTTTGTACAGAGTTTTGGTGTTTCCTGTCACTGTGGGCTGCAGAGCACAGTAGTACACAGCAGAGTCTGTCACTGCAGCAGAGGAGATCTGAAGATCCATTTTTGTTTCTTCCTTTCTGACTCCAACAGAGAGTCTGGAGCTGCTGGGTGGTGTTAGTATTTCTCCCGACTCCAAATGAGAGATCAGGAACTCTGGTGTTTTTCCTGGATGTTGTCGATACCAGAAGAAATAATCAGCAGCACCTTTGGTGTACGTGCAGGTCAGAGTAACTGTGCTGCCCTCTAAACTGGACTCTTCATCTTTGGATGGAGTGAGTTGATCACATGTGACACCTGAAGGAAGAGAGAACGTTTTTCAATAAATAATTGACATGAATGAATCATTTGAATTGAACATAGTTTCCTGTGTAGGTGAGCATACCTGTGAGAGTGAGAAGAATCAGAGGAAACACACAGTGATGTAATGACAGCATGTTGAGGAACATAAAGTTTGTTTTGTGTTGAACTCTGTTGAATGTGGAGGTTTTTCTCTCTTCTATAGTTCAGTAACAGCTCAGCTCCTCCCTGAATCTCTGCTCCTCCTCTCTGCTCTGTGTTTGCAGTGACACACAACAACAAAGGAAACGTGAACAAACACAGCTACAAAGCAACAAATAAATAATATATTTAATGATATTAATATCTATGAATATAATTTTTCAAAGAAGCATCTTTAACAGATGGAAACACCATCCCATCATTTAGATCTTTATAGAAATTGAACCTCAAAATGTGACAAATTCAGGAAAATGAAGTTGTGAATTTTATGGAGTTGAGTAAGAATGTTGCTGTGAGTGAACATTAAACTGCTCACAGATTTCCTTCATTAGACTTTAACTTATAAACAAACTTTATTTATATAGCACATTTAAAAACCAGTGGTGTACCAAAGTGCGTAACATGCAAGAGAGTAGGATGAAGTAACAGGGAAGGATGAGGGTATGGCAAGGTACCAAAACATGCTAGCAGGTTGAATGGCATTAAAACACAAAAGCAAAAGAATTGCATATAAAAGCATAAAAGAAAACTAAGTGTAAGGATAAAACAGTCAAAAAAATTAAAAATGATTAAAAGTAAGAATAAGCATTAAGCTAACTAACAAGCAAGCATTAACTGGTAGAAAAGGCGAGGCTAAATAAGTGGGTTTTTAACCGCGATTTGAAGGACTGAATGAAATCAGACTCGCGTATAGCGATGGGGAGGTGATTCCATAAATCGGGTGCAGCCACGGCAAACGCGCGGTCACCTCTAGTCTTCAGCCGGGATCTCGGCAGCACCAAGAGTGAATGGGAAGATGATCTTAATGCTCTAGCAGGGGTGTATAATCTAAGTAGCTCAATGAGGTAACTTGGCGCTATATTGTTAATAATTCGGAAGGTAAGCAGCAGGATTTTGAATTGAATGCGGTACTTAACGGGAAGCCAATGCAGATCAGCAAGGACAGGGGTGATAGAGACACGCCCCCACTACCAGTAAGGAGACGAGCAGCTGCATTCTGAACAATTTGGAGTCTATGGAGGAGAGTAGAGTTAAGACCGGTAAAGTGAGTTGCAATAATCCAACCTAGATGTCACAAAGGCGTGGATAAGCTTTCCAAGGTCCCTATGTGGAACATAATGTCTGGCCTTGCTAATAAGACGCAATTGATGGAAACAAGATTTAACAGCTGAAGACACTTGTTTGTCAAACTTAAAAGAGCTATCCAAAAATACACCCAGGTCACTAACAGTGTCGGTGAGGAAACTGTTAAAGGAACCGAGGGCGTCACGGAGTTGGCCACGGGGGACTCTACTGTCAAACACGATAATTTCAGTTTTCCTGTCGTTTAGAATAAGAGAGTTACCTGCGAGCCCATTTTTGACCTCATGCATACACTCGCAAAAGCCGTACAAAGACATAGCAGGATCATCAGTTAGTTCGAAATACATCTGTATGTCGTCGGCATAACAATGATGTGCAATGTTGTACTTCTCAAAGATTGCGCCTAAGAGGAGCATATACAGTGAGAAGAGCAGGGGGCCAAGGACAGATCCTTGAGGCACGCCGCAGGAGACAGGTGCAGCAGAGGAGAAATAAGGGCCAAAATTGATCGAGAAAGACCTATTAGAAAGGTATGACTTAAACCAATCTAGGGCGGTGCCTCCAATGCCAACTGTGTGTTCAAGCCTCGCTAATAGGATGTTATGATCTACCATATCAAAGGCCGAGGATAGATTTAGTAGGACCAGGACTGAAGAGCGTCCAGAATCAGCAATCAGAAGGAGATCATTCAGGACTCTGAGCAACGCCGTTTCAGTGCTGTAACAGGGTTTGTAAGCAGACTGAAATTTATCATAAATGGCATTCACATCCAAATACGGCTGAAGTTGTGAAAGAACGATCCTCTCCAGTATTTTGGACAGGAATGGAAGCTTAGAGATCGGCCTATAGTTCCCAAGATCATTATGATCAAGGTTCCTTTTTTTAAGAACGGTCTGGACAACAGCATGTTTGAAGGCTAGAGGAACAGAGCCTGCAAGTAGGGATAAATTCATTAGAGATAGGATGCTGGGTCCAATTCCGCTGAAACAATCCTTAACTATACGAGATGGAAGGATATCATAAGCAGGAGAGGTGTTCTTTGATTGGTCAATAAGTCGCTTGAGAGTATGGAGTATTTGTTTAACTTATAAACAAAGACATTTGTGTGAGAATCTGGAGTTTGTGAAATGAAGCATACGTGGATACATGACTCTGAACGGGTGCAGTCCTGCAAAATGTTTGTGGAGCAGCAGGAAAAGTAGTCAAACTATATGACAGTATGAAAGGTGGTGATCGGTGAAAGTGTAATAAAGAGTGAGGAGGCAGTGACGAGCCGTGCTTACTGACAGATGTTTATTATTTTTGTGCTAACCCAGTCAGTTTATTTTAACCAGCTCAGGCTCAAACAGAATTCACAGCTGTATTTGACACTTGTGTCGTCTCCACACAGTCAATCATCCTTTTAAACAAATATCACTTTGTTTCTTTTATCATCATTTTTCTTTTCAAAACTTATTTTTTCATCTGAACCATTTAGTGTAAGCACATAAAACATCTTTTGTTAGAGCGTGGTGATAGTGGGCTATTAAACTGAATAATATTACCCTGAAATTGATTTAACTGTGTTAAAAAGGACCTGAAACTAGAAGTTATTATGTCAAAACAAATGTGCCTATGAGGCTAAAGTATTTGTTAATATTTTGTTCACAATATGATGACCTGCTAGAAATAAAATAGAAATATCTGTGTATTCTATTTTTCATATATTGAATGTACAGCTGTAGGAACCTGACAATAACAAGGTAATATTGGTTGATGTTTCACATATTGGGATACTATTACTGTATTATGATGCTGGAGTTAATCCGACTTTATGTCCCTGTCATTCTCCTGTCTGTGAAGGTAACAACATAAATATGATTTGTGATGCTGTGACTTATTACCTGGAAACAGCTGTGGTAGTTTCTGTGTAATAACCAGGAATGAGGCTCCATCATGCAGAGCTGCACACTTCTACTAATCTTCTTGGTGATATTTCCTGCATTTAAAACTCTGAATCAAAAGTGTTGTGGCTGTTTTATATTACACCACCAGGAAGTAGTTTATATGTAGCTGTGTGCAGGCAGAATGACGCTCCAACTCCTCCAGTCATATTTCATAAAACATTTATTGATGAGCAAATACAAGACGGAGCGTTCAACACGACTTTAATCAACTTATTAATCACAATCTTTGTGTTAAATCTATAAACTGTAAAATAATAAAACACTGTTACTGTACAGCTCACCGAAAAATAATCAGCACATATGATTCTCAGAAAATTTCTATTGATTTCATCTCATAAATGTTTTATTTGGATCTTAAAGAAAAAGAAAGATGAAACAGTTTTAGTCTCATTAACACGTGACTCGTATGGGCCCAAGTTTGGTTATGATTTAGTTTCATGTTGTGAATAATAGTGAGAAACATTATGAAGATACATTTTCTCTGTTTTTAAGTGAAGCTGTGTGAAAAACTGCTGACACAGCACATCTGTTTAATCCCTGCTAGAAAAAACTGAGAGAATATGAAAGTAGATCATGCAGGTAAGAAGCACCTTTAGATTATAATTTATCAACAATGTTGTGAGTTTGTTGGATGTGAAAATGGGTTACTGTATTTGGTTTCTGATTATTAAACATTGTCATCCTGACTATATGAATCTATTTCACATCAACAGTTTTTACTGTTTGTAGTTATTTCATTATTGTTTCTTTGTGTCTGAACGTTCCTACAGTTGGTTTGTGGTTGATGTGGATTTGCTGCTCATGTGAATCCTCCCACAGTGTTTCATTAGCAGCTGTAACCACAGTGACTCTGATAAAACAGGAATTAGCAGAATCCATCTGATATGAAGCTGTGCTTTGAATACCACTTCCTCCTCTTTGAAGAGTAGTCAGATATCTGTGTTCAGGTTTTTGTACAGCCTCTTCTACACTTTGTATCACTGTGTTTCTAGAGCACAGTAGTAGAGAGCTGTGTCTGCCAGGGTTAGGGCTGTTATGGTCAGATTAGTTGTTGTAGAAGATGTTTCTGATTCATATCGTTTATCCGGGGCATACTGATCACCTCCTCCTGATATTCTCCAGAGTATAAACTGAGGAGCCTGAAGGTCAGAATGATGTTTGTACCAGTGAACATAACGACCACCACTTATCTGATAGTTACATGTGAGTTTGACAGATTTTCCTTCTGTTTCAGTGACTTCAGTTCGTTGAGGAGTGATTGAGTCTCCAGCTGTGAGTCCTGGAAAAAGAAAGAAGAAAAGTAGTGAAATGCAGTCTGTATATCTGCTTAATGCAGCAGCTTCAACTAAACTTTAATCCCTGTTCTTAAACTCACCTATAATGTGAGATAGAAGCAAAAAGAGGTGCAGCAACATGTCTTTGGAGTTATTAGCTGTGAGTGGTCTGATGTTCACAGCTGGAGTCAGACAGGTTTCTGCAGTCAGGAGGAGGAGGAGCTGCTTTTGTTCTCATGTGATGTGTCCTGTTGAATCCTGATGACAGCTTGTGTGTCTGCAGGAGATCCTGCACAGTTTGTGCTTCGTGCTGCTCTTTAAAGTTTTCCTGCTTCAACTTTGTTCACACAGAGCATCTGGTTCTTCTCTCTGTGGTGTCTGAGCCAAAGAACATCCACTAAACACTCATGTCTGGGCTCCACTTTGGAAATAAAACGTTCAATGTCCGTAAATCTGTAACCAATAAACATTTACAGATTGTGTAATAATATGTGTAACACAGAGAAAACTTTTGGAGTCAGATTCGAAAGACCTGAAAACTAACGCAGTGACACAGATGAAGGAGGTTTTACTCCTTTTATTTGATACAGCAGCTGAAAACAGCTCAAAACTATTTCCTTTTTTTATTTCATAAACATTTTCAAAAACGAGCCTTCCGTCCACATTAAGAAAAAAATATTATTGATAATTGTATGAATAAAGTAGAAATTCTGAAAGTAAAAAGGTCATACATGCAGATTACAAACTGCCATGGCAGCTGTTCTCTCTATAAAATGCCTCGTGTTGATGAGTCAGTGAAACAATCTGATCAGCTGTCCTGTGATACAACATCCATCCTCTTTACTGTACGAGGCTGTAATGATGACGACCTCACATCTGTCCACGAACAGCTGTTTTTTTTTTTAATTTTGTGTAATAAAAACGTTTACGTGTTTTTCAGTCTGAGCATGCGCAGTTTTCTGCACCATCTCTTTATCTCATGCTGATCACCGCCCTGTGTTTATGAGCTGAAACACAAATCATTTCCTTCCTTTAACTAAAACTAACTCTGAATTACGACCTCGCTGACTCAGAGGTTACAGAAGCCGTGGAGGTTTAACTTGATACACAACTGTAATCTCCATATTTCAGCTTTTTCTCTCAAAATAATCCATTAAATATATTTTTCTTAATCTGGCCCTGATACTCCGTCGTACATGTTACCAGATGCACAAAGGGGAACCAAATGTAACTCTTGTCGTCTGCCGGAACTTCATGGCATAACACCAGGCGGAAGTAAACAAAGGCAAAGGGGACATTACGTGTGTGGAGCGGACAGAATTCGGTTGTTGTGTGTGAGCCGAGTGTGCGAGCCGAGTGTGCGAGCCGAGTGTGTGTGAGCCGAGTGTGCGAGCCGAGTGTGCGAGCCGAGTGTGTGTGAGCCGAGTGTGTGTGAGCCGAGTGTGTGAGCTGTGGCAGTAACAATGCCTTCAGTTCAGTATCTGAGAGAGTTTATCAACGAGCGACTAACTGCTGCTGCTGAACAAATATTCTTGGAGTTTGAAAAAACGATCGTCCAGTACGAGGAAGAGATCGACCGTCAGCGCAGACCGCTGGATATCACCTGGAAACCCCAAATCAAGCTGCACAGGACAGGTGAGTGTCACTCTGATGGAGGAGTGAACACATGAATGGGACTCACGGAGGATCCTCGTCTGTAGTGATGCGCGAACGAAGCTATGAACCAGTTTTGAACCACTTCTTCAGTTGTATTGAGAACGGGTTCATGTACTCAAAGCTTCATTTTAGTAGTGAAATAAGAGCCAGCAAAATTAATTTCTCAATAATCATGCGCTGATTATAAATGGGGTTTGTATGAATGATGTAAACATAATTGTGGAGAGATGGGGTGACAGGTCAGCTGATCTGTAAAGCTCTGTAATGTAATAGTTGGAAGAAGGCGACATGGAGGATGTGCCTGTGTCCGTGGGACGGGACAGTCAAAGATATTGACAAACCGTATTAATAATTAGCTACTTGTTACCTGTGTTGGGTGGACTTTGTGCAGGTGGAGCTGATGTTGAAGCATGATCAGTAGATATGTCCAGTGTGCGCTTCATCAGTGGTCACATTTTGTCTTCACTGTGTTTGAATGGTTTTACATGTTGGGTTAAGCAGTGTGGACAGTGACAGGATGGCTGTGATTATCAAACTTATCTGTGAGGGTGTCAGACATGTTCTGTCCCAGCAGTATTTCCTGAATGTGTGAAGTAACATTTTTATCGGTGGCATGACCTTTGACCCTGAGAATCTCTTCTGCTGTTGCTGATAGTGCTGGGCGATATGGAAAAAAATATTTATCGCGATATGAATTATTTTATATCACGATATACCACAATATTTCCAGTTATTCTCTGAAAAGTTTGACAAATTTCATTGCTCACTTTTCTCCCACTTTATTTTGAAGACACATTTAACGGAACTGTCACAATTGAGAAACATACAAGCTGTGGCCTTCACATTTTTTTTCTTTTTCAAAATCATACATTTAAAATGAATTGTCAAAACAAACTTTTTAAAGTGCACAACAGTTTCAAGTTTCTGAGAAGAAAACCCTGATTTGCACAAAAGTTCAGCTATAAAACATAAAGACAAATTATTTCTCAACTTTCTGAAATCTGTAACCTTGTAGTGCAAAGTTTGCAAACCAATATAAAGTGACAAAATTAAGCATCAGGGTTGAACAGAACTCTGTTTAAGGCATTAAGCATAAATAAAAGTGCAAACAGAAAATGGCTACTTTGCAGAAGTAGATATGTTACTGTTGAATTTATAGGTTGAGTGCAAGGAAGACTAGTTGGTCAACTGTGTTTGAGGTCATGTCACATGTAAGACATGACCTCTTACATGAGATGATGTTCCCACTCGCACTGAAAGCCCTTTCAGATGAAGAACTGGTAGCAGGAATGCACAAGTACTTTTTGGCCAGCCTGGCCACCAATGGAAAGTTTGTCTCATGCTGCTTCCACCATTCCAGCAGGTCAGTCTCTGAGTCAGGCCCAGGTGTCTGAAGATACACGGAGAGCTCCAGTTCAATGGATGCTCTGCTGGGTTGGGAGTGGGTGGTGGACTGACCTGCCTTTTTGAAGTAGCTACCTAAACTTTTCTTTTTCTTTGTGGGACAGGGAAGCTCTGGATCATCTTCAGTAGCTGGGGGTGAACTGGAGGCTGCTGCTGTTTGTCCTCTTTCCCACATGCCAAAATGGCGAGAAAAAACTTATGAATCCAGTTCCTATTAAGTTACAGCTATTTAATGATGATTAATCCTCCCGCACTCTTAACTACAGATGAATCGATCAACTAGGAAGGGACCGTAATCAGCCGATTGTTGGTATTCTGTGCTTTGACTGGTGATTGGCCAGTCAGCCTCACATATGTCTAATCGCAAGCCAGTCCATTTCATGAATATGCAACACAAGCACAGCGATGCACCCAAATTGTTGTGCACACTCAAAGTTCATTAAAGTAAACCACAAGGGGACCATTTATTGTTACAAATGGTTTTAGAATCCCTTTGTGGTTTACGAGTTGGAGCTCCATTAAAAATATTTGTAACAACAAACCACTTCATATGTTTAAATCACCCTCACTCAGCTGAACATGAACATTTAAAATAAGCTAACACATGCGCAATGCTTAAAGCTAAAGCTCAGAGCCATCCAGAAGCCAACAACCTTGTTACGAGCAGAGGATGAAACAGCTATGACGACTCATCCATGGGGTCAAAAAGACCCCAGAACAACATCCAAAGAACTGCAGACTTCAGTTGCCTCAGTTAAGGTCACTGTTCATGACTCCACCATAAGAAAGAGGCTGGGCAAAAAGTTCCAAGATGAAAACCACTTCTCAGTAAAAGGAACATAAAGGCTGATCTCAGTTTTGCCAGAAAACATCTTTATGATCCCCAAGACTTTTGGAAAAATACTCTGTGGAGTGACGAGACAAAGGTTGAACCTTTTGGAAGGTTTGAGTCCTGTTACATCTGACATAAAAGTAACACAGCGTTTCAGAAAGAGAACATCATACCAACAGTAAAATATGGGCTGTTTTGCTACCTCGGGAGCTGGAAGACCCTAGAATACCAGAATCAAAGGCTCGTACATAAATGTGCACTTGGGATCAAGCTGTTAAAGTTCTATTGAAGAAAAGTATAGTTTGTTTTGTTTTGGAAAATATTCAAACTCATTGTAACTCAATTCAGATTTATTTATATACGGCCATATTACAACAAACCTCTCGTGGTGCTTTATGTTATAAGGAAAAGACCCTACAAAAATATGGAGAAAGCCCCAACAATAAGATAACGGGGCATTCATCACTGATTGATGAATAGGAAGATGCTTTAGCTTTATGAGGGGCTTTTTTGGTGATGAAAACAAACTATTTGCAGTTTAAAGTCTGTCTGTCCTTACTGCTGGACTTCTGCTGATTTTGACAGTGTATTTGCTCCAGTGTGTTTTTCTGGTATCATATCTGTTTTCTTTGTGTCGTCTCCTTTTCTCACTCCAGATGTCCCACAGCAGCATGTCCTTAAGGAGGAGGAGGTTGTCATGGAGGAGCAGCTCTGTAACCAAGAGAGGAGTTCCAGTCTGAACCAGGAGGTACCTCAACCTCCACAGATTAAAGAGGAACAGGAGGAACTGTGCAGCAGTCAGGAGGGAGTGCAGCTTATATTGAAGGAAGAGATTAATACCCTTATAGTGACTACTGATTATGAAGAAAATGACCACAGTGAACCAGAACCAGATGGGGACCAGCTCCTCTCTCACAGCTTTGCTGTAGCTGCGAGCCAGGATCAGGGAGAAAACAAGAGTGCAGATTCAGAACCAGCCGGATGTAGAAACAAAAGCAACAACAATGAAGAAGAACCCACTACGTCAGGAAGTCAGTGTAACGCTAATAAAAGTAGAGAGACTTTAAAATGTGATGTATGTGGAAAAGCCTTTAAGTATAATTATCTAATGAAGAGACATTATACAATCCACACAGGTGAGAGGCCGTTCTCTTGCAAGTTATGTGGGAAAATGTTCAGAAGTCATAGTTCTTTGGGGAAGCACATTAGAGCTCACAAAGGTGAGAAGCCATATCCTTGTAAAACATGTGGGAAAATGTTTGCTTACAATAGTGATTTATTGAAACACACAAGAATGCACACTGGTGAGAAGCCATATCCTTGTAAAACATGTGGGAAAATGTTTGGATATAGTAGTTCTTTATTGAAGCACGTGAGAATTCATACAGGTGTTAAGCCATATCATTGTAAAACATGTGGGAAGACCTTCAGACGTAACTGTCATTTAACAGAGCACATAAGAACGCACACAGGTGAGAAACCATATCGCTGTAAAGCATGTGGGAAAAGGTTCATATCTAGTACTCATTTGTTGCGCCACATGAGAACGCACACTGATAGTTGTACTTTCGATTGAAGATATTATTGGCTAAGTGAGCTGCGTTGAGCTAAAAGAGGTTTATTTCACAAAATTTGCTTTTTTTACCTAGCTTAGTTATTCATTCCTCTTTCCAGTAGCGGGAGACATTATTTTAAGTTGTTTAACTCTCATCTTACATATTGGTTTCCATGTAGATCTGGGGGGGGGGACTTTTGCTGAACACATGACCTGGTTAAGAGCAGGCAATTTTCAGAGTTTCAGTTTCACCAGAATGTTGCCACATATTTGTGTACTAATTTAGTATGCAGAAAATGTAGAAATGTTGCTAGACTTGATTCTAATCTGTTCGTAGGTCTCGTTTGCAGTGACTGAATTGTAGCTATTAGAACATAAAAGCAATAAAAATATATTTAAATTTGCAATAAAATAAAATAAAGCAAAAAATTTAGTAGCTTTCAGTTTCACGGCTCTAACGTGCAGCTCTTACTTTAGAAATGAACAGCAGCACTGAGACCACACTCAAAGGTAAAATAATTAAGACACATTAAAATGTTTATTTTATTTTATTTTATATTTTTATTTTCTTCATAGATTTTTAATCACTTTATCATCATCTGTTCATGCCTGAAACAGAAGCCCGGCTTAAATGTAAGGTTCACATCCACTGTTGTACAACCATTTTTTTCTGACTGGGATTTTGGTTTTGTTGAGTCAATTAACACAAAGGCAGCCTGGCTGTGTTGAACTTCATTCATAGTCTACCCCTGAGGTCAGAAGTCGTAGTCTTTTTAGAGAACAGTGTCTCGGAAGGCGACCCTGAAAAAACGTGTGAGGTTCAGAGTTGCGCTTTTAGAGTTGAGCCACCTTTGGCTCAACTCTAAAAGTTACACTGTGAGATCAGTCTGACCTCTCCAGCTGTCAAACTGCACTGTGATCAGTTTCTTATGTTTTTCTTCATTTTTTTTCTTTGCTCTGGATTGAAAAAAAAAACTTACTGTGTTGTTTAATTAAATTTTACAATTATGAAGTATAACAAACATGCATCTGAGCTGCTTGTTTTTTATCCATCTAAAACTCTGTCAAAGTTTCTGTGGGAGGAAGCTGGAGTACCCAGAGAGAACCCATACACACAAGGTGGCCCAAGCCCACTAGGAACACCTTTTTTAATAAATTGATGGTGGCACTTTTTTTAGGCTAGATATTTATTTTTATTTAACCTTTTTTAAAATGTTGATGCTTTTGTTTTCTTTATTTGGCCCTTGCAGTAATAAATGCTTCATGTCTCAAAAAAAAATTCTTCACAGTGTGGCTCAAAGATATCAAATGTCACGAACTCTTAACTTTATCAGAATCAGAAAGGGTTTTATTGCCAAATGTTGAGCAGGTTTACAACATTAGGAAATTGCTGCAGTACTTAGCCCAAAACATACTGTCAGACAACGCTTAAATAAAAATAAAAATTAAAAGTACTAAGTAGATGGATATATACATGAATGCAGGTGGTGATCAGTGCAAAAATGGAATGATGCAGTGAACACAGTGTAGGGTCATGTGTTAGTGGTGGGAACAGTCATATGGTTATTGTTCATGAGTCCAACAGCAGAGGGGAAGAAACTGTTCTTATGGCGAGAGGTTCTGGTGCGAATGGACCAGAGCCTCCTGCCTGAGGGGAGCAGGTCAAACAGACTGTGTCCAGGGTGAGAAGGGTCAGCTGTGATCCGAGCTGCACGCCCCAGTGTCCTGGAGGTGTACAGGTCCTGCAGAGATGGGAGTCTGCAGCCAATCACCTTCTCAGCAGAGCGCACAACACGCTGCAGTCTCTGCTTGTCCCTGATGGTGGCTCCAGCGTACCACACGGTGATGGAGGAGGTGAGGATGGACTCGATGATTGCAGTGTAGAATTGCATCATCGTCCGTGTTGGCAGGTTGAATTTCTTCAGCTGCCTCAGGAAGTACATCCTCTGCTGGGCTTTCTTTATGACGGAGGTGATGGTGGGTTCCCACTTCAGGTCCTGGGTGATGGTGGTACCCAGGAAGCAGAATGAAATCAAAACCTCCGTCCTGTAGGCAGACTCATCCCCGTCCGAGATGAGTCCATTAACGGTGGTGTCATCTGCAAACTTGATTAGCTTGACAGACTGGTGGGTGGAGGTGCAGCAGTTGGTGTACAGGGAGAAGAGCAGAGGAGAAAGAACACAGCCCTGAGGGGCGCTGGTGCTGGTGGTCCGGGAGTCCGAGACATTCTTTCCCAGCCTCACATGCTGCTTCCTGTCCCGTCAGGAAGTCAGTGATCCACCGGCAGATGGGATCAGGCACATTCATCTGGGAAAGCTTGCCTTGGAGATGGTCTGGAAGGATGGTGTTGAAGGCAGAGCTGAAGTCCACAAACAGGATCCTGGCGTAGGTTCCTGGGGAGTCCAGATGCTGCAGGATGAAGTGTAGAGAAATGTTGATAGCATCGTCTACAGACCTGTTGGCTCTGTATCCAAACTGCAGGGGGTCCAGGAGGGGGGCCGTGAGGGTCTTGAGGTAGGAGAGAACCAGGCGCTCAAATGACTTCATGACCACAGATGTCAGAGCCACAGGTCTGTAGTCATTTAGTCCAGTGATCCTTGGTTTCTTGGGGACAGGGATTATGGTAGAGGACTTGAAGCAGGCAGGCACATGACATGCCTGCAGTGAGGGGTTGAAAATGCCAGAAAACCATGGGGACAGCTCGTTTGCACAGTGTCTGAGGGTGGCAGGAGACACCGTCTGGGCCAGGAGCTTTTCGAGCATTCAGACTCTTAAACTGCTTCCTCACATCTGCTTCATGAATATGAAGGGTTGTAGTGGGAGAAGGTGGTGTGAAATCCTCCGTGGTGTGGGGTGAGGAGGGGTGTTGCAGGTGAAGTGTTTGATGGTGGTGATGGCTCTATGGTGGGGGAGAGGTGGGGAATGAGTGTCCAAAGTGTCTCTATTGTTGGGGCTGTTGGAGGTGTGAAGGCTGCTTGATGGCTCGTCAAAACGGCAGTAAGAATAAGAATAACTTTATTTATCCCGATGGAAATTCTTTTGTCATGTACATGCTCAAAGCAGCAGGAGAGACAGAGGAACAGATGAATAAGATATAAGATATACAATATATACAATAAGAATAGTAGTGTACAGTAATATACAGTAGGATAGTGCAAGACATAGAATAGAATAGAATAGAATGCCTTTATTGTCACTATACAGTTGTACAATGAGATACAGAGCATCTCCTACTCAGTGTAAACATGCTGGGGGGTACAGTTCTGCAGTGCTATGTACATATGGACAGTATAACATAGGAAAAAGATATATATATATATATATATATATAGCACCAGGGCCCGACATGGTTCACGCCTACTGGCTGAAGAAGCTGACTGCACTCCACGAGCGCCTGGCAGCACAAATGAACCAGCTGCTAGTTAACGAGAGACACCGAATGGCTAACCCGAAGGTCGGACGGTCCTGATCCCCAAGAAGGACCGGTCCCATCCAACTACCGACCAATAACCTGCCTCAGTACTACATGGAAGCTCCTGTCAGGCATCATATCGGCTAAGATGAACAGGCACATGGGTCAATACATGAGCGGGCACAGAAAGGGATTGGCAAGAATACCAGAGGCGCAAAACACCAGCTACTGGTAGACAGAACAGTCAGCCGAGACTGCAAGACCAGACTGACCAACCTGTGCACAGCCTGGATTGATTACAAGAAGGCCTATGACTCAATGCCCCACAGCTGGATACTGGAATGCCTAGAACTGTACAAGATCAACAGGACCCTAAGAGCCTTCATCAGGAACTCAATGGGGATGTGGCGACAACACTAGAGGCCAACTCCAAGCCCATAGCACAAGTCACCATCAAGTGCGGGATCTACCAAGGAGATGCTCTGTCCCCACTGCTGTTCTGCATAGGCCTGAACCCCCAGTGAGATCATTAACAAGACTGGCTACGGATACCGACTACGGAACGGAGCGGTTGTCAGCCACCTCCTGTACATGGATGACATCAAGCTGTATGCCAAGAGTGAACGAGACATCGATTCACTGATACACACTACCAGGCTATACAGCAATGACATTGGAATGTCATTCGGGCTGGAGAAGTGTAGTCGGATGGTAACAAAAAGAGGGAAGGTAGTCAGAACTGAGGGGATTGAACTACCAGAAGGCAACATTGCAGACATAGAGGACAGTTACAAGTACCTGGGGATCCCGCAGCGAATGGGAACCATGAAGAGACCGCTAGGAAAGCTGCAACCACCAAGTACCTGCAGAGGGTCAGGCAAGTCCTGAGGAGTCAGCTGAACGGTAAGAACAAGATCCGGGCCATCAACACCTCGCCCTGCCACTGACATCAAGACAAGAAAGCTCCTTACCATGCATGGAGGGTTTCACCCCAAGTCTAGCACCCTGAGGTTGTACGCTAAGCGGAAGGAAGGGGGCCGGGGACTGATGAGTGTCAGCACCACAGTCCAGGATGAGACAAGAAACATCCACGAATACATCACGAAGATGGCCCCAACTGACAGTGTGCTCAGTGAATACCTCAGGCAGCAGAAACCCAAGAAAGAGGAGGAAGGCGAGGAACCATCATGGAAGGACAGGCCCCTGCACGGTATGTACCACCGGCAGATAGAGGAGGTGGCTGATATACAGAAATCCTACCAGTGGCTGGACAAAGCTGGACTGAAAGACAGCACAGAGGCACTAATCATGGCAGCACAAGAACAAGCTCTGAGTACAAGATCCATAGAGGCTGGGGTCTATCACACCAGGCAAGACCCCAGGTGCAGGCTGTGTAAAGATGCCCCAGAGACAATCCAGCACATAACAGCAGGGTGCAAGATGCTAGCAGGCAAGGCATACATGGAACGCCATAACCAAGTGGCCGGCATAGTGTACAGGAACATCTGTGCCGAGTATAACCTGGAAGTCCCAAGGTCAAAATGGGAGATGCCCCAAGGGTGATGGAGAATGACCGAGCTAAGATCCTGTGGGACTTCCAGATGCAGACGGACAAAATGGTGGTGGCTAACCAACCGGACATAGTGGTGGTAGACAAACAGAAGAAGACGGCTGTAGTGATCGATGTAGCGGTTCCGAATGACAGCAATATCAGGAAGAAGGAACACGAGAGCTGGAGAAATACCAAGGGCTCAGAGAAGAGCTCGAGAGGATGTGGAGGGTGAAGGTAACGGTGGTCCCGTGGTAATCGGAGCACTAGGTGCGGTGACTCCCAAGCTAGGCGAGTGGCTCCAGCAGATCCCGGGAACAACATCGGAGATCTCTGTCCAGAAGAGCGCAGTCCTGGGAACAGCTAAGATACTGCGCAGGACCCTCAAGCTCCCAGGCCTCTGGTAGAGGACCCGAGCTTGAAGGATAAACCGCCCGCAGGGGCGTGCTGGGTGTTTTTATAATGTACAATATACAAGCCGTATTTTTAAGAAAGAAGAAAAAAAAGAAAGTAATATGTAATAAATAGTGTTATGTATATACAGTTGAGGTATTGCACATAGAATTGGTATTGCACAGTGGTGGTCCATAGAGGAAGTGGGAAGTGGGGGGCTGTGTTATTGGTGCATGTGTGAGTTCAGGGTGGTTATGGCTTTGGGGAAGAAACTGTTTTTGAGTCTGTGGGTTTTTGTGCTGATGCACCTGTAGCGCTTCCCTGAGGGAAGCAGGCTGAACATGTTGAAACCAGGGTGGGAGCTGTCCTTGATAATGTTTGCTGCTCTGCTGAGGCAGCGGGAGGAATAAATGTCCGTCAGGGAGGGGAGAGGGCAGCCGATGATCTTTTGTGCTGTCTTGACCACACTCTGAAGCCTCGCTCTATCCGCCTTGGTGCAGCTGCCGTACCATACCGTGATGCAGTAGGTTAGCAGGCTCTCAATGGACGAGCGGTAGAAGGTCAGCAGCAGGTTGGAGTTCAGCTTGTACTTCCCGAGGACTCTCAGGAAGTGCAGCCGCTGTTGGGCCTTCTTGACAACCGCTGAGATGTTTTCTGTCCAGGAGATGTCAGCAGAGATGAGGACACCAAGGAACCGGAAAGTTTGGACCCTCTCCACACACTCCCCGTTGATGTAGAGGGGGGCCAAGTCGGTGCTGTGTCTCCTGAAGTCAACAATGAGCTTTTTGGTTTTCTTAGTGTTCAGTGCCAGTTTGTTTTCTGAACACCATGCTGCCAGCTTCAGGACTTCCTCTCTGTAGTCTGCCTCGTCTCCCTTCGAGATGAGTCCGACTACTGTGGTGTCATCAGCAAACTTGATGATGAGAGTGTTGTTGTGGGTCGAACTGCAGTCGTGGGTGTAGAGAGAATACAGGAGGGGGCTCAGCACACAGCCCTGTGGGAGGCGGTGCTCAGTGTCTGTGAGTGGAGGAGAGATGAGGGCCGAGTCTTACAGTCTGGGGCCGGTTTGTGAGAAAGTCCTTTATCCAGGCACATGTGAGAGGAGGGAGGCCAAGAGTGACCAGTTTGGTGATGAGGATGTCCGGGATGATTGTATTAAAGGCTGAGCTGTAGTCCACGAAGAGCATTCGGACGTAGCTCTGCCGCTGCTCTAGGTGACTCAGCACAGCGTGGAGGGCTGTGGTGATGGCGTCTTCTGTGGATCTGTTTGCACGGTATGCAAATTGGTGGGGGTCGAATTCTGGGGGGAGGTAATCCTTGATGTGCTGAAGGACTAGTCTCACAAAGCATGTCATGATTACCGGTGTGAGTAGTAGTATCGGATAACTCTAACGAAGTAATATACATAACTATATCCTGGTGAATAAATAACTTAACTATCAGTGCAGGCGATTCTAGAAAGTGACAAAGTATTGTGCAATAGAATAAAGGGAGTAGCAGCATATGATGGGGGGATGAAAGAAATATTCAATAAGGTACTGTTGGGTAATATTGCACGGTCTGGTAATCGTCTCAGGAAAATCACCTACAGAGTGAGGAAGAGTTAAAGTCTTATTGCCACCGGTACAAAGGATTTACTGTGGCGGTCAGTTCTGCATTTCGGGGCAATGAGTCTTTTGCTGCGTTTGCTCTGATGGCCCATCATGGGGGCGTGCATGGGGTGGGAGGGGTTGTCCATGATAGAAACAAGCTTTTTTAGCATTCTCCTTTCAGACACCTCCTCCAGGTTCTCAAGTCTGACACCCAGGACAGAACCAGCCTTTCTAATCAGTTTGTTCAGCCTGTTGGCATCAGCTGTCTTCACCCCACTTCCCCAGCACACAGCTGCAAAGAACACGACGCTCTCCAACACCGAGTGATAGAACATGGTCAGCATTTTCCTACCAACATTGAAGGACCCGAGTCGCCTCAGTAGGAAAAGCCGACTCTGCCCTTTTTTGAAGATAGCATTGGTGTTCTTGGTCCAGTCCAGTTTACAGTCCAGGTACCGGTAGTCCTCAACTATCTCCACATCAGCCCCTCTGATGGTGACAGGGTTAGGAGGAGGAGCCTGCTTCCTAAAGTCCATAATCAGTTCCTTTGTCTTAGTGATGTTAAATTGTAGGTGGTTTAGTTCACACCACTCGACAAAGCTGTCCACCACACTCCTGTACTCCTCCTCCTGTCCATCCCTGATATAGCCCACAATGGCAGAATCATCCGAGAATTTCTGCAGATGACATGCAGTCATGTCATCTGCAGAAATTCTCGGAGACTTGTACCTGAAGTCAGATGTGTAGAGGGTGAAGAGGAAGGGTGATAGGACAGTCCCCTGCGGCGCCCCCGTGCTGCTCAGGATGTTATCTGAGTGGCAGCTCTTCAGTCGGACATGCTGTGGTCAACTTGTTAAATAGTCCGTAATCCAACCAACCAGTGGGGCGTCCACCTGCATTTCCGTGAGCTTATTCCCCAGCAGTGATGTTCTGATTGTGTTAAAAGCACTGGAGAAGTCAAAGAACATGACCCTCACAGTGCTCCCAACAGTGTCCAGGTGAGAATAAGCCTGGTCCAGCAGGTAGATGATGGCATCCTCCACGCCGATACGAGGTTGATAAGCAAACTGCAGGGGGTCCGGCCAAGGCTCCAGGATGAGTCTCAGGATGTTTCAGGATGAGTCTCTCCAGCGTCTTCATGACATGTGAGGTCAGAGCCACTGGTCTGTAGTCACCGAGGGTCGACGGGTTGATCCTTTTAGGGACAGGAACCAGGCAGGATGTCTTCCAGAGTGATGGGACTCGTTAAGTAAAAGTCGTTAAGGGTGTTAGCCAAGAGCAAGTCATCAGTGGAGTGGGCGGTTTTAGGCTTGTAGTTGGTGATATTCCTAAAACTTTTCCACACAGAGGCCGAGTCATTCTCTGAGATCTGCTGCTGCATCTTCTCAGAGTGCAGATGTTTAGCAATGTCCACTTCTTTAGTGAACCTGTACTTGGCCTCTCTGTAGCAGTCCCTGTCTCCGCTTCTGAACGCCTTTCTCTTTTCCAGCCACAGCTTTTTGAGTTTAGGAGTAAACCAGGGTTTGTCATTGTTATAACTCACCCTGGTGCGTGATGGCACAATGCTGTCCTCGCAGAAGTGGATATAGTAGGTGACAGTGTCCGTAAACTCATCCAAGCTGTTCTGTTAGAAGCAGCCCTCATTGTGTCCCAGTCTGTAGACTCCAAACACGTGCGAAGCTCCTCCACCCTAACCCTAACCCATCAAAGAGAAATTCTCCAAAGGCGTGCCAGCTGAATCTCTACATGGACACATTTATTCCAGAGAAATGCTGTTGCTGTGCTGGAGCCACACCTAACCTACAACACAAACTTAAAACACTAAGGAAATGTTAAAAAAAAAAAGTTCCAGCTCGCCTGGCCAATGCTACAGCATCCTTAGCTTAGCATGAAGTCAAAATTAGAACAGAAAGACTGCAATTTGTTTTGTTATTCTGTCTTCCTGTTTCATTATTACCTCTGCTGATGAACACAGAGAAAATAATAAATGTTGTTTTGGGGCATGTTTGTTTCAAAGCATGACATTCCTGTGTTCTGGTGTCCACAAATCTCACTCTCACACACAATATGTTGCAGGGCAGGTGAACATGCATTTTTCCAACAATGATTCACACTTGGACTTTGCAGCTGTCGTGTCTCTGGCTCAGCTCTCTCAGGTCCCTAGCAGTGTTACTGTGAAGTGCTTTACTGTGTGTTTGTAGGTTTTCTCCCCAACAAACACAACAACGTCAACGAAACGTTTAGCACCATCAAATGCAGCCGTGAGTGCCTTAGGTTTCATTCTATAATGTATTATAGAATAAAAATGACTTATTTTTCTACAACGGTTTGAACTTTGAGAGAATTCAAAAGTGTGAAAATGTTCATGCCTCTCTGAGAAAAGTGTATAAAGTGTGTAGTGAGGGGTTTTACAGACTTAAAACATCTATAATAATTGTAAAAAATAAAGTTGGCTACTTCGCGGATTACACCTGTTGTGGGTTATTTTTGGAACGTAACTCCCGCAATAAACGAGGGACCGCTGTACTATATTTCACTGGCAAATATTGGAAGGACCCACAGAATTTGGTCCTGATGAAAAGTGGAGGAGTGCATCGATCAGACACTGAAATGAAAAATGTAGAAAGAAGACAGAGTAAGACTGAAAATAATAGGCCTTGTAGAAAAAACAATGTAGACTGTAATCCTGACTGGGGAGCAGTTTAACAGTGTGTGGCTCCCTCTAGTGGATGTTGTGGAGTAATGTGTTGTCTTTGCTCCAAAGGTTTTTGTACAGAGTTTTGCTGTTTCCTGTCACTGTGGGCTGCAGAGCACAGTAGTACACAGCAGAGTCAGACAGCTGAAGCTTCTGGATCTTCAGAGGAACTGATCTGATGCTGGAATCCAGTGTGGATGAAAATCTGCCTCCAGCCTCTGTTTTCCCTTCACCAATCCTAAAGCGGCTCAGGATGAATTTGAGGCTTTTATGTCCATCCTGTTTGTACCAGTACAGATAATGATTATCTCCACTGGTGTTGTAGAGACAGCCAAGTGTTACTGTGCCTCCTGCAGCAGCAGTCTCTTCTCCTTTTGCTTGCAGCACGTTGTCTTTTTGTGCTCTGCATTCTGTAGAACACCAACAAACAGTATCAGTGTGCTGTTAAAGAATCATGTCAATGCTGGATTGATATCAAAGAAACAGAGTTGTGTTCATACCGAGGCACATAGCAGCCAGCAGCACTGAGATGAACAGAGGCGTCATATCTGCAGTGTAGAGTAACTGTGAGCTACAGCAAGTATAAAGAAGCTGTGATCTCTCTGTTTAGTCTTCATCAACACTAAGTTGGTGGATTAGAAGGAGGAGCCTGATCACAGTGACAGGACTCATTCACAGCCCTGTGTTATTCCCCCTGCTGACAGCTTTACACTCAGCACGTCTTTCTGCTGCTCTGCTTTCATTGGCAGCAGGAAGTCTATGAACTGAAATCTATCCGTTGGTGGCTTGATCTACTGCTCCTTCAATGCACATGTTGAAGAGTCCTTGGATAAGACACTTAAGTAGATCACCAGTGTGTGTGAATAGGTGAATGTAGCTTGTAGTGTTCAGCACTGTTCAGCATGCATTGGAAATGTGGACCCGTATGAAACACAGCGGTGGAGTAGAAACCCTGAAGACCAAACCGCTATTGACGTAGCCTGACATATTTTCGTACCTTATCTATGGAGTCAGTGCGTACAAATCGTCATTCAAACAAAGGTAAGTCAGCTCAAGTACTGCGTGTGAAATGCGTTTGATTTTCCCCCGAACATTCAGATTAGTGCAGCATAAATTCATTCATGAGGGGGAAATTACAGTGAGAACATGTGGAGGCTGTTAGGTGGATAACATAGTGAGTTCAGTGCATTGATGTGACATTGTCCTGAAGGATTTAGTTATTCTTTATGGTCAAAGAAATTGCAATGATTTATTCATATTTATTATAAATAATTCTAATTATAGATCTTGCTTCAATATTTGTATCTTGTGTCACTAAAAATAAATTTTATTTTAGTTTTATACATTGATTAATGACCTGCAGAATCTCCTTATCATTTTAAGTGATTCATAATTGTCACTTTATGCTTTCTCCATCTCTAAAGTGATGACATCCTTGCATTACATACTTTAGGTTCATTTTCTGCAGGCAGGTTTCTGACAGAGAACAGGCAGATTTACCCTATAAAATGCAGCGTTCTATAGATGAACACATAAAAAAAAAATGAAAAATGACATGTATGTGCTAACTTTCTAAACACTGTTACATTTATGATAAAGTAGATAAAACACATTTGTGGCTTTTTGGCTCATAGTTCTTGTCTTTAAATTAACTTTGTGTGTGTTTCAGGTGCTGCACTCTCAAAGACTGAATGAACCAGCATTGCAGCCATGGGTCATTGTGAGCATCACAGGGAAGGTTGAAGCCGCCCACTGCACCTGTATGGCCGGAGTCGTGGAGACCTGCAGCCATGTCGCTGCTCTTCTGTTTAATGTAGAAGCAACAGTGCGGATCTGTGGCACAAGGCCTGTTACAGATGAACCTGCATACCGGGTTTTTGCCTGGT
This sequence comes from Oreochromis aureus, assembly GCF_013358895.1. Taxonomy (NCBI): domain Eukaryota; kingdom Metazoa; phylum Chordata; class Actinopteri; order Cichliformes; family Cichlidae; genus Oreochromis; species Oreochromis aureus. The sequence continues at coordinate 35,613,916 of NC_052959.1, read as the reverse complement.
AATATGACCAAGATACAGCCAGTGGTTGGCCATAAGACTTCTCCTCTTCAGCTGCCCAAAAAAAGGCTCTTGATCAAAACATAAACAGACCATCCGTATTGAAAGGTAAAAGGAGCCGTCCTCAAAAAAGAAAAATCCCACCTGCTGCTGTGGAGGAGTTGTCACTGCTATAATGCCATAATGTTTTATATAGGGGTCCAGATTTATGCCTGTAGTGCACTGCCATGTAAATAATTTGCATTTACTGAATATGTACTGACTGAGTCCCACTGTTGAAAAGTTCAATAAAGAAACAAACTAAGTTTTGCCTCTTTTTTTATTATTAAAACCACTTTATAGAACATCACATCAGTTACAGTGTAGAATCCATGTCATTTATAGTTTACAAAAGACAAAATGTTTACATAAAAATCATGACAGTGTTTACATGATATCACCCACTACTAACATTATTTACTGTATCTTTTGAAAAAAAAAAAAAACCCCACTATTTATACAGCAAAAGACTTAAGAATATTTAACAGGAGCAAGTTTCATTTTCCCTGGTTTTACTACCACACTGTTCACCAAACGCAGCAAAGGGTCACCTCTTCACCCTCACATGGAAGAAGTAATCTGATTGGCATGGTGGTGTGTTTTTTTTTTTTGTTTGTTTTTTTTTGTCTGTCCCATTTGGTTCTTAAGCCGTCAGAATTGTTGTCTGAAGACCAACAAGGATACCAAATGGATTTATTTTGCCAAATGGATCATCATGGCATTGCCGTATTGGTCCATTTGATCAAACTTTGTTGTTATTATTTATTTTATTTTCAGTTGTTACAGATGGGACAGACATGACTGGGGGATAGGAAAGGGAGAAAGAAAGAGAGGAAGGAAAAGAAAAACAGAAGGGAAAAGGGACAGTGAGAAAGGGCACTTACAAAGACAAAGAGAAAGAAAAGAAAAATCTCCTGGATCACCTGTTGAGAGAAAAAGAAGAGAAGACAAGCAAAAAAAAAAAACCCAAACAAAAACAAAGCAACATACTAAACACAACACCATCACGTTAATCTAGCTAAGTGTGAACAGCAGTAAATACTAAATATTGAAAGTTGTTGTGCAGCACGCAGGACAGGCAGCGCACAATGTGCTTTGAAGTAGCAGCTAAGAAAGGTGTAGTTTGTCTACGAACAGTGAACACCCGTGTGTACACCTGTGTCGATCAACGCTTGTATACAAAAAGGTTTCCCCATGTAACGGTCTGCTAGAGGGTGTGGAGGCCCATAGCCCCGTCCCCAGGGCATGAAGCAGGCATGGAGGAGATCCAGGCTCCAGACATCCAGAGGCCCCAGAGTGCGAGAGCCCAAGGAGTACCACCGGAGGGGCATGGTGGTATGTTTGAAGCAGGTCCCTTGTGTAGCGCTGGAACCCAGTCACGATGCGTTTCATCCATTTCATAGGCTGGTTTGCTGCAATAATGCCAAATAATTAGAAACTCTATAAAGAGAAGGTAGTTCTGCAAAATCACTCAGTAGGATGTTTGTACTAATTTGCTATGACCTCAGAGTGCATCGAAAATAAAACTAATAGGCTATAAAGAGTGATACGAACATATTTAGAACTTACCGGAATGAAAATGTCTGGAGCACCAACAGATATTTGGAGATGGAAGAGAACTGGATATCAGCTCGTCTCACAGCTGCTATCCAGGCTAGACGCCTTCGTTTGGTAACATCGATACACGAGCTGCCTCATGTTGCTTCCAGGTTGGGAAAGAATGAAAAGACAAACCATTTTCAAGCTTATTCTCTTGCCGGTCGTGCGATCGAACATTGCAGCCGACCACACAGCAAATACGAACCATGGCTGTTGTGTGTGCCTTCGCTCCCTTTTCACTTGCGCTAGACCCCCAACATGGCGGATCGGGCCAAAATCCTTTCCACGCCCACCCCTGTGACATCACACTCCAAAGCCCTATAGCACTCCTTTTATTGTGGTTACATGAATATGCATAGATTCATTAACATATGACATCTTACATAGGTATACATGTGAACAAAGAATACCGTGTGTGTGGGGGGTCAAGATGTGACCCCAGGAAGACTCCCCAAAGCTGGTGCCAGGAGTCTCGCGGTCCATCTAAACAAAAGACTCTTATGCTTAACCAGATACAGAGTAGGTGTCCTCCTATACCATAAAACAATAAGACAAGGCACGGCCTCTCCCATGCTCCCAAGATGTGGGTGTGAAAGCCAGAGTGCTCTGGAATGCACACACCGTGTGTCTGCAGACTACTAAGGATCAAACCTCTATTAATCTACAACTAATTATAAAACTCTAAGCATATATGAGTAGATATTTCTAAGTATAAATGACAATCAACAATACAAAACCTAACCGGAAACATTTTTTTTCCAACATCAGCTTGTAGTTTAATGTTGGTTTACCCTTATTGCTGTTCTTTAGTTGATTTGACAGTAAATTTGCTTCTGTTTTTCTGGTATCATATCATATCAGTTTCTTTGTGTTGTCTCCTTTTGTGCCTCCAGATGTCCCACAGCAACATGTTCTTAAGAAGGAGGAGGTACCGACTAAGCAGCAGGTCTGTAATCAGGAGAACAACTCCAGTCTGGAACAGGGGGAACCAGAATCTCCACAGATTAAGGAGGAACCGGAGGAACTCTGCAGCAGTCAGGAGGGAGAGCAGCTTGTACTGAAGGAGGAGACGGATATCTTTATGGTGACTGCTACTTGTGACAAAAGTGACCAAAACGAAACAGATGGGCAGCAGCTCCTGTTTCTTAGCTCTGCTGTAGCTGAGAACCAAGATCAGAGACGAAGCGAGAAAGTAGATTCAGAATCAATTCGATTTACGAACAAAAGTCACAAGAATGAAGAAGACTCGACAGCATCAGGGAGTAGGTGTAACTCTGATAAAAGTAAAAAGTATTTAAAATGTGATGTCTGTGGAAAGGTATTCCGGTATAATTATGAAATGACAAGACATTATAGAATCCACACACCGGAACACTGAGCGGTGACCCTCCCACTTTGTGTTGAAGGGGACATATTGGCTGCGTGTTTTGGTGTATGTGAATATATGAAGTTAAAACTAGAGTAAGGCCTATGAAAATAGAGGAGACAGATTTGGCATGAGCTCCAAAATGCTGGTCAGTGGTTCTCATCCACACCTCCAAAACCCTCAATGTCTAATTGAGGGGAGATGGCACTGAAGGGGGGAATGCGGCCACTTCAGCAACCCAACCCATCAGCCTAGGGCTGTGCGATATGACCAAAATCTCATATCCCGATATTAAGACATCTATCGTCCGATAACGATATAAATCACAAAAATGTAACATTTTCTGTAAATTCTGTGAATCTCAGGCAGCTCGACTTGCGTGAAGTGTTTCCAGCTGGGCGTCGCGTACCTGGAGTCGAGTGTTTTAACTGATGCATGAAACGATACATTTTTAGACATAGGTTGTAACGGCCGCCGTTTTCTTTGTGAGTATTTATTACACAGCGTGCTGCGGGGAAAAGCCTGTTCTAACGTTTGAGTCTAAGGTTTATTTTTTAGCGCCTGACGGCTCTTTTTTACTTCTCATCCGTAAATACTCTGCATCTTTCACGTGATTCAGTTTATTTTGAAAAGTCTCAACAGGATCTTGAGCTTTATTGTGAAAGGCTTATGTGGAAAATAAACAAGCGGACACGAGGTGGTTTTACCGTCGTTGTTGCTAACGACAACGCATAAAAACAAGCGCTTGTCCGTCTGTAGTGTAATTATATTAAATATAAGAGAAAGAGAGAACTTTAGGAAATTAATATAGCCACTACAGTGTATGGAACGCCAGGACTGCCATAATGAATTACTTAAATACACCATTAAATAATTAATTAAATGTGTCAATAATTAATTAAAATGGGAATTAATTAATTAAATAAATAGTTATGACACATGTAATTAATTAATTATTGACACATTTAATTAATTATTTATGTATTTCACATTTTAATTAATTATTGACACATTTAATTAATTATTTCATGATATATTTATTTATTTCATTTTGGCAGTCCTGGCGCCTGGCTCTCATCATGAATTAATTTTATCTGTCAGCCTCACCCATCAAACTCACGGGGCGGGGTTAACGCTGCCCATGCAGCTTCTCTAACATTTGATTGGTTGCCGTGCAATGTAAGTCAAAACAGGTCGATCCTAGATAATCGATTGCTTCTGTAGACTTGAGGCAGCCAGGTATCCCAGAATGCATTTCAAATCACAGGCAGCAATGGTGGTGGTGTAGTTTTAAAATACCCCGTTTTTCTGTCACCAACTACACTTTTAACAGTGTTTTAGCCGCGAATGTCGCGCCGTAATCTTCACATGTCTGGTCAGGTTGTCAACATAGAACATGTTTGCAAAAGTGCTCAGATGTTTTCAGAGATTTCAGTAGCTCTGCTAATGATCAGCATGCAGAGTGCACCGAGGGGGTTACGTCAACCGGTTTGTTTACATATTCCACTCTCCGTGTTCCACATGTTGCATTCGCAGATTCGCATTTTCACCGAACGATCGTCTCTTTCCGCCTGGTCTTGTGTCTCTGTGCTTCTGTAACATAAAGAACGAGCTGACATGTTTCTCAGGACACCAGCGATCAGCTCAGCAGGCCCTCAGTTTACCTGCATGCGTCCTCCTCACCTGTCAGCTGTTTAACACCTGCTGCTAATTCAAGAAACACGCCCACGTTACCTGGTGATAGTCACAGTTTAACTGGGCAGCCGGTGCTGATATAACGCAATGTCAGCGCATTTTCTGCACAACATAAGTAAATATAGTATTTTTCCCGAGCGCAGAGCTGCTGGAGCTTGTTTCCTTACAGAGGACTTTATAGGCGAACCCACTTTATCGGCAGCTGATGTCCAATCACCTGCACACAGCTTTGAAACCTCACCTGAGTTTTAGCTCTCAGTGGTTAAACGCTGGACTTAATTCACTCAGGTTTTGTCTGTCGGGTCACGTTTACTTCGCTGTTTTATTTACAACTGAGCAAATCGGTTTGGCTCAAATTAAAGTTATGTTTCATAACTGCAGAGTTTTACAGACGTTTAATGATGGCACATGTGTTAGACTGAACTATTCGCTTTTCTTTATCTGGTGTGTTTCGGATTTAACAGTGAATTTTGAGATTAAACTGACTTTTAAAATGTTTTTATACAAAGAGGAAAGAGAAGGCGCATTTCCACCGAGAGGAGCAGAGTTTGCAACAGCATGTTCATCATGAAGACTGCAACCTGGACAGAAATATTATATCATCTGTTTTTAATAGTTATTTAACTGTATTCTAAGCACCAGCTATGTTAGAATTTTTAGAGTTTACTTAACTAAAAATAAATGAGCTTAACATATAATTTGTGTGATTTCTCTCTCTCTCTCTTTTTTTTTTTTTTTTTTTTTTTTTCGGTCATGTTATGTTTAACTGTAAAGGTTTGTTACAAACTATGAAACACATCGTGCAGACTTCTGGATGTTAGAAGAAAACTAATACTGCTCATGAATGAGACTAAAGGCAGGAAGGTGTCCTTTAAAACTAAACATGTTAATAGGACCTCCCTATTTATATCGTAGTTTATGATATAGCACGTGTATTTCAGTAATAGCCTACTGATTTCAGCAGCTCACATGGGCGTTATCTGTGATACTCCTTAACTATAATTTATCCAAGTTAACGTCAGTTAACCATTCAGACAGTTCTTTTGCAATGAAAACATAAACACCCATGCTGCGTAATGTTTACATTATAGCTGCTTATGCAGTAACCATGGTAACCACGGACTCTGAGCGGCTGGATCGACGGAGGTCAGACAACAATTTTACATGTATGATCTTAAAACAGGACACAGCCAATATCCGTGCTGGCCTCATATCAAATGTGACCGCAGACTGAGTCTATGTTTGATGTTTGCTTTATATCTAATCTTCCTCTCAAACATTTAAACAGCAGCGAGTCTGCAGCTGAGGGAATACAAACTCAAATTGTCGGAACAGGTTCGATCGTGGATTCATTTGGTAATTTATTAAATGTATAACTGTTAGTCTAATCTGCTGCTGAGTCTCTTACGCTGATGAAAATGCAGATAACACAGATCACGAACACCTGTTCAACCAATCACTTTCGTTCCACTTTGATCTGCGACAAACTGACGGTTCATCTCTGTTACAGTGTTGCGTTAGACTGCTATATTTTTGTGTTCTTTATGCTGTAGATTTTCACGTCTCTGGAATAGTTGGCAGTATTAAGGATGCTTTTCTGTAAAATCATATTGATATGACCCGTGACATATTCGTAGATGACAGTTAGATAGTCAGCTGGGAAACTCTGTGTTAACTCAGAGATCTGAAGATATCGTGGAGAGATGCTGATCTTGCTCCGTGGTGTACAGGTCACCCTCATGATTAATATTCACAATAAAAATATTAGCCGAACATCATGAAGTCTGTATGTGTTTCATAGTGTCGAACAACCTTTGTACAGTTAAAGCCAGCAGTTACTACATGACGGAAACACCAACGTTTTCTCTTTTATACGTTTATACACAGGTCACGCTGATTACTGAACAGAAACCCAAAGATCAGCTGTTAATCGAATTTATTTGCTCTCTCTCCTCCTTAAACATGTTTTTTAATGTTAGTTATAATTCAGAATTGGCGACTGAAACACGTAGGACACATAAGAACATCAGGAAATAAAACCCCGATAAATATAACCTCAGTAAAAGAAGTCAGTGTCAGCGGGGTTATTACAGCTGTGTACCGGGGCCTGCGCTTTGTCGGCGGTAATAACAGCTCGATTGCTTGCGAGGCGAGTGGGTCTATCCCACGCTTTGCCGTGAGACTGGGCAGATCTCCGAAATCATCGAAGCACTTTTGCAAAGAGGCTGTATCTTGACAAACCGATCAGACATATCAAGATTAAACCACTACATTCTCGGCTAAAACATATTAAAACAGTATTTGGTGACACACAAACAGGGTTTTCAAAGTTCAGTTCTGCCGGTTGTTGTGGGCTAAAAACAATGGCCACCAGGCCAAAGCAATGGTTTTGAGTCGATCAGCGTTAACCCCGCCCCTGAGTTTGATGGGTGAGGCTGACAGATAAAATTAATTCATGATGAGAGCCAGGCGCCAGGACTGCCAAAATGAAATAAATAAATATATCATGAAATAATTAATTAAATGTGTCAATAATTAATTAAAATGTGAAATACATAAATAATTAATTAAATGTGTCAATAATTAATTAATTAAATGTGTCAATAATTAATTAAAATATGAAATACATAAATAATTAATTAAATGTGTCAATAATTAATTAATTACATGTGTCATAACTATTTATTTAATTAATTAATTCCCATTTTAATTAATTATTGCCACATTTAATTAATTATTTAATGGTGTATTTAAGTAATTCATTATGGCAGTCCTGGCGTTCCATAACAGTGACCATCAAAATGATGAAAAAATATTGCCATAAACTTCCCCAAAAGTTGAATCTGTTCATCTGGACGTAGCATTTTGTGGGAGAAACGTTTCGTCACTCATCCAAGTGACTTCTTCAGTCTCAGCTGACTGCAGGTTTCCCCAAACCTTATAAACAGTACATTTGCATAATGACTGAAACCAGCCCACTGAAGGAACAATGGGCTGTGAGGTCAGTTCCTTAATCATAATTATGCAAATTCCCATGACCATTGATCAACAATCACTGACCAAAACCCACTGATCAAAGAACACTGATCAATGGCCATGAGTCCCATTCACAGAGAGTCAAGCGAAGCGGATGGCACAACACAGAAGAGCAACCTCATCAGGCCAGGACTCTGCAGTTTATTTACACCTACAGGCCAGTGGACACTCTTTCAATGATGAGGATGTACACATCCTGGACAGGGAAGAATGCTGGTTTGAGCGCGAGTCAAGGAGGCCATTTACGTGAAAAGGGAAAGACCATCTCTGAATCGAGGAGGGGCCTAAAGGGTACATCTTTCGCCATCTTACAATGCTGTGATTGCAGCCATTCCCCAACTCTCTGTGAATGGTACTCATGGCCATTGATCAGTGTTCTTTGATCAGTGGGTTTTGGTCAGTGATTGTTGATCAATGGTCATGGAATTTGCATAATTATGATTAAGGAACTGACATCACAGCCCATTGTTCCTTCAGTGGGCTGGTTTCAGTCATTATGCAAATGTACTGTTTATAAGATTGGGGAAACCTGCAGTCAGCTGA